>NW_008677602.1:278-17088 GCF_000695815.1 Acanthisitta chloris | reverse complement strand
AAGCAGTCAGAAAAGGGTCAGGAATCTCCCTCAAAAATAGTGTTGGTGTGTATAAATAAATATAAAAATATACATAATATGCATGTACATAAAGAGATCTTGCTTTAGAAGGAAACTGTAATTTAAAATTATGTCCAGCTAAGACTCTGAAACAGTACTACAATTAGCAAAGATAGTAAAAATTTGGAATATTGTAAGGCAACAGTAAAATGACCATAAATTCTGTAGGTATTAGAAAATCCACTTGGTTAACTAAAATAAAATTTTTCCTTATTACTGGTCATTTCCTCATGCATATTTCTGGTTTAATTTTGCTGTGAAGACAAGCGAAAATATCCATTTTAGAAAAATGAGATTTTATGCTGGATGGTTTTACATGCAAAAATTTTGTTCTTTATTTTAAAAAAGAAAAAAATGGAACCAGAACTCTTAAGGTAAACAGTGGATGTTAACTATAAGAAATGAAAGCAGCAAGAGTTAATTAAGACCTCTGTAGCCCGAAAACAAATAGTGTTGTACAGATAAGGTTTGGGTTTTTTCCCTCTGATCTTTTCCTCTTTTCTAAATTAGTTAAAAAACTCCATGAAACATTAAATTGGCAAGCACTAAAGCTAAGCACTTCTCTTAAACCCATATTGCCAGGAAATTGAGAGATGAAGCTGCAACATTACTCTTATCCCACACTGCAGTATTTTTGATGTGTGAAGTTTCTCATTGGTGACTGAGATAGATAAGAACACAGATATTTTTTTGCCTTCCCTCAAAATTTTTTGTTTTGAGGTTGAGGGTTAGCATCTTTTATGAGCTTACTACAATATTTCTGTTTTCTCCTTCAATGAATTCTGCACATTGGAATGTATTTTATTATGTTTTCAGTTTTATGGTTGACTAAAGTAAATACAACGATGTGAGAAAAAGCAATGAGTATAATATATATCTCATACCTGTATTAGATGAGGCTTTTTTTATCATTCGGTTGCAAGTTCCAAACAGAAACTGCTATGTAGACTAAACTGAACTTATGCATGCCTTTACAGGTTTCGGACATAAACTGCCTAAAGGAACTCATGGAAATATATTAATTGTGTTGTGTCAGGGAGTTTCTGTATCTCTTAGTATAGTCATTGCCTTCCATTTGCAATATTAAAAAGCATCTGCCAGAACTCCAGTCTGTCCTTTGAAAATTTAAACAAGTGCATTTATTTTCCATCCTTATGAGAGAAAGGAATGTGGGGTTTTTCTTAATATATTTCAACTTTATTGCACCCCTGAAATACATCAAAGAAGCATCCAATATGAAGCTTATAGTGTGTGTCATTTTCAGCAGGGTTACAAGGATCAGCAAGCATTTTTAAAATGGAAATCACTAGGCAGGTCCAATTAATTTTGCTGTTAAACATGCCCCAGTTTTTACCTATGGCCCCCTGGATGGAAAGGATGGACAACATTGCTTCCAGAAGTGGTAGGAGGGAGGGAAGAAAGAAGTAAATTAATTGACAAAGTCCTGGTTCCACATACCCTTACTCAGCTAGCACTTTGTATATGTTGACCTATTAGAGTATTGGGATTTAGAAAGACATTTATTAATTCTTCAGAGTAATGAGAAATTAAAGGGCCAATGGATCTGAAGCATGAGCCTCTGAGTGATTTTATCTTAGATATTCATTAGTGTACTGGTGCAATCTAGCCATCTCCCATTTTTCAGGGCTGTCTTCAGAGGAATTAAAAACTAACTGAGCACAAAAATACAAATGATTAATCATATAAAATGCATTCACCTGTGTTCCAATTCCTTTAATCTGTATTTTGAACCATTAGTGATATTAAAAGTGTAATAAATTCAAATGTATCTAAATGATCTTTCAAAGATATTTTTATTAGTGTTGAAGGCAAATATTGCATTTTTATACCATAATCTATATGAACATCAATGGTATGGTCTATTTCCACTTGGCTTTAGTCACCAGTCTTAGGGTGTGGGGTTTTTTTGGGGGATTGGGTTTTTTGGGGGTGTTGTTTTCTTTGCTTCTGTTTTTTTTTTTAAGATTTTTTTTTTCAAACATGACTATGAGGTTTCTATATGCTGCATATACAATACTTCTTCCTTCTTGATAGTGACCATTTGTTCTCTACTTTTGGCTTGCATTTTCATTGTTATTTCTAGATTATGTACACTTAGCTGATGACTGGAAGATCTGTTTAATTAATGCAGCATTTACAGAATAGTTGGCATATTTTGCTGTATATTAAATGTCTTGGGAGAAATAATTTTTAGTATTTGGTGCCTTCATTTTATTCTTCAACAGTGTTCATATACTATGATAAATCTTGTGCATAAATCTGATTCCAAAGCCAAAAAAATTCAAAATATAGTTAGGTTTCCCTGAAGAAGGAGGAGTTTCATGTTATCAAAATCAAATGCAAGAAGGAGTATAAGGTGTTACTTGTTAAAATTGTGGAAGGCATATCTAAGTTTCCTCAGGATTCCTATGAGCTAAAGTAATGTTTGTGTACATTGGTAAGACAATATACTTACTTTTTATTCTGGTTAAAAAGGGAACAGCCTTCTGTTGGGCTATCAGTACAAGAGCTTTTTAAAAAAACTAATTGACTAAATGCTATATAGTACCAGTTTAGTATGTAAAGAAATAAAGCAGTGTTCACCCAGAATGACTATGGCAGGGTCAAGCTACTAACAGTCTAAAGAACTGCTAGGGGAAAAATATCCACATTTTACTCTTGTCTCCCCTGATATTTGCTGTCCTCCATAGTTAATATTTATCCTAACAATTGGTTTAATACTGCTTTAAGAAACAGATCACAGAATCACAGAATCATTCAGGTTGGAAAAGACCTCTGAGGTCATCGAGTCCAACCTATGACCTAACAGCACCATGTCAGCTAGACCATGGCACTAAAAAAATATCCACATTTTACTCTTGTCTCCCCTGATATTTGCTGTCCTCCATAGTTAATATTTATCCTAACAATTGGTTTAATACTGCTTTAAGAAACAGATCACAGAATCACAGAATCATTCAGGTTGGAAAAGACCTCTGAGGTCATCGAGTCCAACCTATGACCTAACAGCACCATGTCAGCTAGACCATGGCACTAAGCCATGTCCTGTCTTTCCTTAAACACCTCCAGGGAATTCCACCATCTCCCTGGACAGCCTGTTCCAATATCTAATCAGCCTTTCTGTAAAGAAAAGATAATATAATGCAACAAAATATGTATCAGTCATGTATAATGTCAGTCTGTTCTCTGAATTATAAAATTCTAATGTCATTAATAAAGTTTGCAATCCTTATTTTCAATGATAAAATGTAATCTACAAGGAGATATTTGTTATCCTTTGTCACACTAAGTTTCAAATATTGTTCACTCATTAAATTTAATTTTACAAATTAGTAACAGGGCTATTTTTATATGAATATAATTTGATATAATTGCTACTTCCTATTTAATGATAGTATAACTTTGCAATTAAACAATTTGATTTACCCATACGAAAGTTTCCATGATACATCTTTTTTTTTTTTAGTCCACTGAATTGCTGCCAATTCTTAGATGAACCTGTTTGCCTTTTCCTCACACTCTCTTATCCCTTTATTTAGTGCACACTTAAGTGTTCTCCTGAACTTTGGATGCTTGATGGCAGGTTCATAAGGTTCAAAACATTTGATTTGTTGGGCACTGCCCTTTGGACATGGAAAACACAGAATAAAAAAGTGTTGCCTCTGAAGGCTTGAATGTAATATAGATTGTCTTTCATAGCCAATATAAACCTATGAGGGCCATGCCCCTGCGTGATAATGAGGGGCTTTAAAGGACAATAATTTCAGTTTCTATTTTTGATGGATGGTTGTCTTCCTTTAGTTGTACTTGACTTATAAAATAAGTCATCTGGTCTTTTGTAGTCTTTCACTTCTAACTTATGTAGTCGTTCAGGAGTCCTATCTCTAGTGCAATGTCTACTCATCAAATCTGTAATCAGGCATCACTTGTATAATGGTCTGAAGCACTGCGGTGCAAATGAGTTTTTACATAGGTAGTTTAACCTATCTGACAGAGAATACTGCATATTTCTGATATATTTTTCAGAGACACTCTCTCCTGGTTTGTTCTCAGAGCTGCTTTGTCTATGAAACACCTTTCTCTCACCTAATGCCTTGAAAATCCTAAGAGTGTATTCCCCTTAGAAGAGACTTGCACACAGTGCGATGACAATATCCATCTGCTCTTTCTTCTTCAGAAAAAGCCTCTAAACCCGTAGTATGGGAAACATGGCACTGAAGATCTTTCAGAAAATTCTTTACTGAAAATTGCCAGATTGTTAATGTTATGGAGAAACAAACAGTAGGAAAAGAATAAGGCAAGAATTAACAAAAAAAAAGCCCAGAATCTTGGAAATGTAAATCCAGTATCTACCTGAGCTATACGAGGGAAGTAAACCACATTCTGTTTCACCCTTACCTCTTCTGGAAACATCCTCTGCTAAAGGTGAGAAGGAAAACTCACCTGCATGTCTATTTGACCATACCATTTGGTTTATTTGTGTATTCATCACTCTTTTACTTGTACCTACTCATATTTGTAGTTCTTCAGTAGGTGACAAGCAGCACACATACATGACAGCACAGCTTACCTGCTCCAGCTTGAAATTTTTGCTAGTGGCTAAGATGGGTTCCTAACTAAGGGTTTCTGCCTTTTGTTCAATTTTTACATCAAACACTGCATGTTACATCCAGATTTTGATAATGTAAGGCACCACTTCAGCCAAATGGCCTCTGTGGTTAAGGCAGAAAAGTATTTTATTTTCTAGGGCAATTAATTAGATTTCTACACTGTCACTCCCACACTTAAATTAGTCTCCATATGTTCAATTATCATAAGGAAAAAAAAAAGAAGCTGAAAACTTCTAGCCACAGCTCTGCAATGTTTTTTCAAACACCTAACTATCTGTTGGCATGTTGGAAATTCATAACCTCTTTATTACATGCTTAACCAATCAGCACATTTCATAATTTCCACACAAACAATAGCCCTGTCAATTTTGTCATATATTTAAAATAGAGGGGGGAAAAAAGAAGTCTCACTCATGAGATTTTAGTACTTTTCTTACATGCAGTTTAGGACAATTGCTTTTTATCTGTGAAATACTACTTTGATTTAAATAGCACTTCTCAAGTTACTTGTTTTGTGAATATTGTCTTTGATTCATTTAATTTCTTGTTTCATTTCCTTGCTAATTTGGAAAACAAAATCTATACTTTTTTGATAATTTGTATGAATTGCCAAAGTTCTAACAGGTCTTGTTGGAAACCCATCTAGGTCACTTTTTGAATTAAGTGTCTTGTGTGATGGGTGGCTTCAGGTAAAAAAAAGAAGTATGGAAAGCACATCTGAACTAGTGAAACACTTCAACACAGGAAGAGTTAAGAACTCACTGCTAGCGGAATGTAGAAATATAACCTGTGCTTATACAGCCCTGGTCTGATTCAGATGTTTTCTTTATGTAAAATTCCTGTGTTTTAAGGCATTTAAAATGTTCCCAGACAAAAGTTCCCACCCTTGCCCACAGCATTTCAGTTGCTCAAGACACAGTCTAATCAGTACATAAGAGGGAACAGACTTTACCGTTGTGTGGGGTCAGGCTGCAATGGAGCTGCTGTTCCCCATGGCAGCTCTCATAGTGCTGTGCTGTGTGTTGGTGCTAGAAAGGTGTTGATAACACACCAGTGTTTGGCTACTGCTGAGCAGTGCTGGCACAGCACCAAGGCTGCCTCCCACATTCCACCCGCACCAGTAGGCCAGGGGTAGGCAAGTTCTTGGGAGGGAACACAACAGGACAGCTGACCCAAACTGAGCCAAGGGATATTCCACAACATATGGCATCTGCTCAGCAATGAAGGCTAAGACAGAGGATATGGAGGGCATTTTTTATTATGATGTTTTTCTTTTGGAGCAGCCACTACACATACCGAAGCCCTACTTCCCAGGAAGTGACTGGACATCTCCTGCTGATGGAAAGTAAAGAAGAAATATTTTGTTTTCCCTCGCATCTGTTCATCACCTTTGCTTCAGCTTTATTAAACTGCCTTTATCGTGACCTGTGAGTATTTTTCTACCTTATTTTTTCCCCCACCTTACCTAGGTGAGGAGAGGGAATGATAGAACACCTTGGTGGGCACCTGTCATCCAGCCAGGGTCAACCCACCAAAACCATACAGGCACAAAATCTTTCATGCAGGGCTAGCAAGTCACAGATGCAGACCCTCTCTAAACACAGTGCATACCCATGTGTTTAGATTGCTTAGCATATCGGTCTGGCCATGAAAAGGAGTTTTCTTCTCCTAGCTTTTGGAAAGAAGTATGACAAACAGATCCTAACCTTCTACAGAGACTGTTGAGCACTGCCAATACTATCATTCTTTGCTCTATAGCACTTCAAGGCATAGAAAGTACTTGAAACCTGTAGTTCTATGAGCTCGTCAACCTGCAGAATTTTATAGTCTCAGTAAACAAAGGCAGGTTAAGGAAGAGTTCAAACCTTTATGTAAAGATCTGCTTGATACACCTTATATTAACTCTGTGACCTTCCCATCTTTAAGGTTTAATTTCTGCATTTTCTTGAGTCTCAGAATCCTATTGCTTATTTAGTTTAATGTTTTCTTCCAACCACTGCCTACTGACTTGCATTTTTATATCCATTGTGGTTATTCTCCATCTACAGCATTAGGACAGAGAAGACTAGCCACACTTGTGTGCTTTTTAAAAATCTTTTTCATGTGTAGAGATTGAAGAATGGTGTTGGAATCAGTTGTGTCCGAAAGCAGAAGGCCTCCCTCCTTCCCTTTCTTCTTCTTCTCCTTCTCCTGTCTTTCTCCCTTTCTTCCATCCTTCCTCCCTTCCTCTCTTTTTTTTTTCCTTCTCTCCTTTCCCATCTGTAGAACCACTAAGGAATTAAGTGATATTTCTGAATTGATTGTAACTGTATAACTAGACAGTAAAAGAATTGTTTTTCTGTGTAAGGGCAAATAAAACAGACATTTAGTGAGAAAATTTCCATGGAAACAATAGTTCAGTGGCAATGAAAAATATTTCTCACCACAATGTGCTAAAAATAGCTTCACAAATAACTATAAAATTGGACAATTTTTTATTGATAGCATGGCAGGCAAAACTTGTATTTTTCATCTGGAGGATAATATGCCTCTTTCTGAGTTCTGTGTCCCTAATTCTTTAATAGGATAACTTTGCATTTGCTGACCTGCTTTTTAAAGCCTTTTCTGATGTTAGTTATTCATCTAGATACAGAGATTACAAAGCAAAGTGGGCTATATTGTGTGCTTAGTGGCTTACCACTTCCCAAATTCTTCTGCATTGTTGCTATTTCACAGCAATACTAAGATCAATTTCCATGGAAAAGAGCAAGCAGCTTGAATCTGCACATTCTTTGCAAGAAAGCTGTGTCTTCTCTTGCACTTCCTACAATTTTTATAGAAAGAAAGGTTGATGGACAGTTCCTCTACAAGGTACAATAAAGCAGTTAAATTGGATAAGCAGTCCTTTGTGAGAACTTTTACTGTACCATATATTCTCCTGCTTCTATCAAGGGGCTTAGGAAGTTCCCTTTGGGATCTCAGTTTTATGTTAGTGTCTCCAATAGTCATGCATGTGCTTGTTTTTTGGGTCTTTTTTCCTGCATTTGATTTTCAAGTACAAATACATAAGCATGTGTCTGTGATGATTTGTGTTTATATATAGCTGGTTGATACTGTTTGATCTTTTTAGGTATACACAACGCGGTTGCAGACTGCAGCTCTGGTTTGTCTGTAAAGGTTGTATAGTCATACTTTGTTTTCCCAAGGTGCTTCACTTTTTAGTGAAGTAAAATTTCATTGGAATTATCTGTGACAGTTGGTTTGCATAGCTAACTGAAACATCATAGTCATATATGAAGGAGTTAGTTTCTATGAAATGAATTAGAACTGTACAGATCATTTGGTCAACATATTTGTCCAGCAGGATTTTGTGGTCATCTGATGGGTCTTGTCTGACAGACAGACTGGAAGGTTAAGAACAGAAGGAGCTAAAGTAAGTATATAAAACTTGTCATTTTTTACAGCCTATTTAAGCAGAAATTCTCTGCAAGTGCAGTCTGAAGCAAGAGGAAATATTCCTGTCTTCTTGCTGACTGCTGGGTTCTCAGAGCTTTCAAGCTGAATGGGCTTAGAAGTTCTGTATTTAGACCTGCTACTTATATAGCCATCTCTGACTATCTTTGTTTTCTCTTTTGAGTAGATGAAACTGTATGCTTGAAAAGGTCATGCAGAAGTGCAGTTGCTCATAATTATTGCCTGTTTTTTGTTTGGGTTTTTTTTCTGACAAAAGGTATGTCTAAGCTTATGGTGGCAGTTGGATTTGGATCCTATGTAGACACAGCTGGATTGTGCGTTTGGCTCTTAGGGGAAATGTTAGATAGTTGGTCTCTGTTCTCATTCAACATAAAATAGTTCTGAAAATACCACTCTTGTTTCAAGCTTTTATTGCTCAACCACACTAGTTGAACACTTGGATGCCATCCAGATGGTGGAGGTCTCAAAATGGGAGTCACTAATTGAATCTCCTCAGGTACATGAGAGTGTCCACAACCGGGTGCTTTATTAGGTGTTACAGTGGTGAACCGTACAGGTTATGCTCTTGCAGTATCTTCTCTGCCAAGGACTTGCTCCTCTATGTCTGTTTGTGAACCTCTTCCAAGAAGAAGTGTATCAGCAGCTTAAGTGTCTTATGAAATGACTTGCAGAAAATTAGGGAAACTATTACAATTCAAATATGTAGACACTTAAAAATGAACAAAGCCTTTAGGAAGCTGGGGTTTATACACCAAGACTTCATAGCCTCCTCCAGTCATATGATGGTAAAGTAAATCTAATGGTCTTTTGAACATGAAATTATGGAAAAAAAATTTGAAATGTAAGATGGGACATGCAATGATAAAATAATGATAGCTTTGTCATCTTGAGATAAAAAAGTAATTCTAAAGATCAATGTATTTTTCTTCAATGTTTTGTCCATCTATCTAGTAACACATAGTTACTTTTAGATCAGTGCAACTAAAAGTTGAATATCTGTGATATATTTATGTACTGGTGGGAAAGAAAAAGCCAAAAAAAAAGCAGAAATTGAGATAGAACTATGAAACGGAGGTTTGACTGAAATAACAGATTGGAGGGGGAGGACATACTCTTATTTACAACATTGAGACAGAATGAAATGAACACAACTGCTGAGATCATTGAAAGGGGCTAATAGAGAAGTAAAAAGAAAATTAAACCTGTTTTAAATGGAATTTTTAGATTAGGTAAGGACAGCACAAAGCCTTGTTGGCCATGCTACATGGGGTTTTGTTGCTGTCAAAATAGATAGGGCCAGGACCCATCCATCTTGACAGTCAGAAATGCTGTTAGTCTACTAGTGGCCTTTTCTGGAAGAGCCAATTGCTTTTTAAAAGAGTCTTAATATGCAGGTTTTGTGATGCAAATATGTTCTAATTAGGTATGTCTACATTGACTGAGTGACTTTCATTTCTTTGTACTCGGAAGTTTTGTGGCAATCTCATTAGTGATCGCGCTTAAAAATACTTGCTTTGAGTAGACTGTCTTCTCTGAACAGTGGATTTAATAAATACCCTGCGATTCAGCATTTGCAGTCAGAACTCCTTTTAAATGGATTTTGAAATGTCAGATTGAACATACCCTCCTGCCTGTGATCCAGAGCAGTCACCCATGTGAAAGGTTTTCAGCCTCTATTTGTTTGTGCTCTTGGCTTCACTGGCAGTGTAGGTCTTGCACAGTAGATTTGAGCTGACTGTCAATAAGCAGTTTCGTTTGCTACCTGTTAAAGGTACTGCTAACAGCTTATGCAGAATATGTAGACTTTAACTTGAAAACCTTCAATTTAAGAAACTGTTACACTATCTTGTATGACATATTAAACAGTGTGTAGCATGATAGACTTGAAATGGGTTTGTGGTAATTAGCATTTTATGCAATAATTATTTTAACTAGATCGCTTTCTTTGTGTTACCTGAGCCTAGAAGCAGAGAAGCATTATATTTATGTATGTCTTCACTGATTTTGTTTGACCCTGATAGTGACTTCCAGCCAAGACCTAGTAGCCATTTACATTGCATATACCTAAGCTTTATTCTAGCAGAATCTAGCTTCATTCTGAAAGTTGTGAATGTCCTTCCCAGAGGCTAGCCTCGTTCCTGTGGAGTTTGGAAAGTGAATCAATGTTGAAATGCTATTTATAGGCTTCAAATGTAGGTAGCTAATTCAAAAATATGAAAATTCTGACTTGCCATTGCCTGTCATCTGTATTGAGAAGGGTCTGTTTCTACTGGTAGAGTTCCCCAAGTAGGTATAGGTCTGCCCTGAGGGTGCTCAGAGATACTGACAAACTCTCAGGACTGAAGGAGTCACTCAAATGCATAAATTTGGCATGGGCTCCCAAAGCTGCTAACCCACTGTATGTATTCAGAGAACGCTACTGAAGAAAACCTACCCTAAACCCCAAATGTGATGCTGAAAGAACCCACTTTAACTGCTAACCTGGTGGTTAAATCTCACACCTGTCAAATAGGGCACACAAGTCTGGTTCCCTTTTGTAGGAGATTTCAGCCTGCAGCTTCCCAGTGAAAGTCTGAAGATCAGCTGCTGAGATACTCTGCGCTGGGTTCTTATAGTCTCTGCTGGTGAAAGATGAGAAAGAAAACTCATTCTGTGGAAACACAGTATTCACCTAGGTGAGGCCATATCCAGGGTGCCAGCAGCTCTGGTTGGTGCCTGAACATGTCTTGTGACCCTCCTCCCAGGCTGATAAGGAGGGCTCCTTCTGTTTGAGTTGCTTCAGTTTTTCAACTCATTCATTCTTCTCACAAAGCATATGAGACTTTCCTTTTCCTGCGTTTCCCAGAAGTAGGAATGGCTTTCTTCTGTTCTTATAATGAGGAGAGGATTTACTCTGTTTAATTATTTTGGGTTATAACTACTATTTGGTATAGGTTAGTTTTTTTTCCTTGTGTTTATGTAAACAGGTTTTCAGTATTTCATTCAAGCCAAAATAAAGCTGAGAGACGACACGGACTAATCTAAATGATGGGACTGCAGGCGCTATTAACTCTCCTCCAATGTGGCAGCAGATGTTACTTGAGGGAGATGGGTCAAACATTTCTAGAGATCTAACTCTCATTGGCACATGGAAATGCTGCAAAGTGGTCCCAGTGCTGCTAACAGTTGTTTTGCTCCTCAGGTGCTGGCAGCATTTAGAGCCTTGGGGTAAACAAAGCTGCCAGCATTTTCAACATTGTTATCTATTTAGAGCAGGCCTAATCAACACTGTTTAAAATGCTAGAGGCTGTATGTGCTCCGATTGTGCTGTAGCTCCCAGCTTAACTGAGGAGATGAATCAGTCAAGATTTTAGGTTTTGACATGGTTTAGAGACTTATCATGCATTTCTTACTGAAGTCTGCTCCTACAGTGCGGTGTCCACTCTGCTTCCACTGGGCTGGTCACACTCTGCCAGCTCCCTTTGCTGCCTGGAGGTATGGTAACACATTTTACCTAGGCCTTAAGAGCTGGGCTGATGATGAGAAGACTAGGAGGTTCAGAAGGAATGCAAGAGGTGTCATGTGGTAAGCCCTGAAGAAAACCTGCTTGTAATCTTGGTCCAGGCAGGAGACTGCTATTTGAGAATTGCCATCAATTGTCATCAATGATGTAACAAATCTTCTGTTATAGCAGAATAAAAATTGATTTTATATATATACATATACATTTCTGTCAGAAGTTAGTAAACTAAACTTAACCATAAGCTAAATAATGAATCATACCACATAAATGTAGTTCTTTGGATTTCAGATGGATCAGAACACACTTTTACAGTTTTAAACTGTAGATGATTCTATTAAAACTTTTTATTTGTGTTCAAATTCTTAGCTTTGATGACATAAATCATATTTTGATCTTGTATATGCTCACATATGGTGCTTTGCACTGTAAATCAATTTTTCAATATTCACTGTAGTGCAAAGTAGAAAACATCTTTTTACAAGTCAGAGATTAAGAAAAAAGATTGTTATAAAGCACAACTAGAAAACTTCATAGTGCCTTTCATTGTGCCTTACATGACATAAAAGTATATCTGAACATAGGGTAGTAAGGACAGAAAGCTTGGTGAAGGCCCTTGGCTCTTTTGGTGATACCTCGACTGTCTACTTTGTTATGTTTGCTTTGGTTTTGTCTTCCTTTTACTGAATATTTCATATTTTAAAAAATGTTAATATATTTCTCAATGTTATTTAAAGCTTTAGCTGCCTTTATGCTATTTGTATATATTACAAACTATATTTTGTCCTAGGATTTTCAGAGTGTAAACTTTAAAGATTGAATTGAACTTCATTCTTGTTTGTTAAGGGAGATTCTTGGGGAGACACCCGGTTCATTTCAACTGGCATTTCTCTTTCAAGTTTAGGATAACATTCCTAAAAATGGAGATTTAGTCTACACAGAAATTATTTGTCACTGACCTTTTGTATTACTACTCTGCCAAGTTCAGTGTACTGTAGAGTTGTCTTTTTTTGTTGATCTTTTTTTGTTCAAGTTTAATTTGTTGCTAAGTTCCCACCACCGTATATGGTGTCATTGTTTCACTTATTCTATGTAGTTTTGTATTGTGACTAGATTTAGTGGAATGATTGAAAACAGAAAAGTTCTAAGCATGCTTTGTGGGGTACTAAAGCAGTATTTCATTTCTGGCAACGTATTGTAGGTATTATCTCAGCTGTGTTGCAAAAATACTTAATATGGCTAGGAGGAAGGAAGAGAAGAAAGAGGCAAATCTTGCTCTCCCTTACATGGTTGTAGAAGACAGACAAGGGTGTAGAAGGAGCAAATAACATCTTTTTTATAGCCTGTGTGAAGGTTTTGATAAGACCACAGAGTAGTTGCTGTCAATTTGTTCATCCTGAAATAGATGTTGGGAAACAATGGAGAAGTGGGAAAAAAGGTCACTAGGTGGTCTGGATGAATGAATATTTTACCTGCCAAAAGTGTGCACCAGTTGCCTTCCCCTCCTCCTTTATTGACACAGTAGCTTATCTCAGGAAGGTGCTGGAGTAGCAGAATGCTTCCACAAGAAACCCCAGGAGGTTAAATAATGGGTTTATTCTGCTGTGCTTTGCAAAAATCCAAAACCAATCAACCAAAAAAACCCAAAGAAATTAAACATGGTTCCAAGCATGGATCTTCCAAAGGTAAAGTGTGGACCGCACAAAGCATGGAAAATGTTCAGGAAGAGGAAGGTGCAGTGAGGTAGTAAGTTTTAAATTGGGCTTGAAAGCAAAGAAAGATGCTTGGCTGACAGTGTGTGGGAGGCTTCCAAACATAGGAAGCACCATTGAAGACTGTAAAAAGTTGAAAGAGACAGAAGGATAAAAGAAATGAAGAAAGAAGCCAAAGCTGAGTGTAGGGACACAAAGGGTCACCTGAAGTTTTACAGTTTCATTATATCTATTATTTTTTTTTTATCCTGTTGGAATCTTCATCTCTTTAGTTATCTAACTTTTCAGTGGCTATCTCCAGTTTTCTTTCCTTTTGGAATGAGTTACATACTAATTAATTTCAACATATTTGTGTTTAAAGCCCCTAGGCAGTACCAATTCTACTCCCTCTTCTCCCTGTTCTGATAGTGGAAGAGAACTTAAAAGCAATTTTTTCTGTCTATTTGAGAAGCCAAAAATGAACAAGGTTGAGATCTGAGACTTGTGACTCAGAACCTGAATAGCAACTCCTTTTTAGCTGGAAAAAAAAAAAATACACTGATCTGAGACTTGGCTTGGCAGGTTTTACATTTTCATTAAATATTGATACTCAAACATCATCTTTGTTTACACTGTATGCTGCTTCCTCTAGGTTTTAAACAAGGTGGATTTTTTGCAGATAGTGTTGAAGTCAGAAGTTCATAACTTAACTTATTTATGTGTGATAAGTTTGTCAGTCTGTATTGAACAATGTGGATATATTCTGGTATTGTGAAGCTTAAAAACTGTGGGGTTTGTGATATCAGATTTCTGACTCCAGTTGCCTTAGAGAATGCTTTTAGTTAAATCAGTCATAGTCTAATAAATAATCTGCATAAATGTCATGCTAGGTTTGGTCAATGCACTAGGGTGTGAACAGTGAGGATATCAACATTTGAAATTGATTTAATCTGCAGTCTTGTTCTTGTGTTTTTATTGTTGTTTGCATTGTGTTTGCAGTCTGATTTAAATGAAAAAAATTACTCATTTGTATGGTGCTTAAGTTTGATTTACTATATTTTCTTTTGTATTTGTATCAGGGTTTGGGGAAAGGCAGAAGGAAGGCTGAGAGGAAACAATTTCAAGCTGCTAAAAGTACAAATTTGAGCTGTTGTGAAGATAAGCATAGTCCTGCTTGTGTGTCTAGGTTCCCAAATCAGGGTCAGATCCTTCCTTGAGGTTGTTACAACTGGGTAAGTTGGCTGCTGTTGGCTACTGCTGCCCTGTGGATGGATGTGCAGGAACTGCACAGCAAAAGTCACTTGTAACATAACTGGAAGCAGCTTTCACTTGGAGAACAGTGGAAAGGGGAAGGGCTGCCTCCTTCTTACTTCCCCATGTTTCTTCTAATAAAATCACAAGAGAGAGAATTAAATAAGCACTTTTCCACTTCTAAGTGACATTAGTACCCTGCGAGTTCATGGAAATAAAAAGTTCAGGGTGTCTGCACTGTCAGCAATTTGAGGCAGTGGATGTGTCATGGTGATAAAGTTTGCATGTTGCTAAATCACTCAGATTGGAGGGGTCCTGACTGCCACACAGAGCTGGTGAGAGCATGGAGCTGTGTCATGAATACCTACCACAAGGGTAATATGACACAAAAAAAGCATGTTAGAAAGCATAGACATAGGGTGACCCCATTTTGTATCTTCCCATAGCCACCTGCTCAGAGATCCTCTTGCTTCCACTCTGTGCATACAGTAATTTTGGCTTACCCTATTGTCATCTGCAGCACCAGAGACACCAATGTCATATCACATATAACCACCTCTTATCTATGAAATATCCTAGCAGATACCATCCACTTGCTAAAAGGAAGCTGGTTGAATCTGCTGCAGTCTTGAGTTACTGAGAAACATACAGATTGTACAAATGAGAAACACCCAGATTATACAACCACAGCATCCATACCATCCTCTTTGCATTGCTCGAATTGCTCCATCCATTGTCCACTTTCTGCACTCTGCTGGACTGTGTCCGCTAGTTTTCCCCCTTATGCTGAGGTTGGTGACCCTCGAAACAAATGTAAACTAATTTAAGAGGGCAAAACTAAATGTATCCTAGCTACAGAGATAAATGTTAAGCAAGCTTGATGGACTATCAGAGTATTTTATCAACGGAGACTGGATTCTTTGTTCAGCCTTTACAGACTGTTTTTCTCTATCATAGAGATATTGTATTTCAATCAGAAATTATGGGTTCCATCCAGAAATTAGCTGGATTAAAATCGATGACCTAGATTATCACTGTGAATATATTTGTTTTGTAAACAGAGTCCACACAATAATCTGCTTATATCTAGCTGCAAAGAATAGGTAGGCATCAGCATAATTTAAAGAAAATAAATCTGAATATAAGTGCAAACTGGAGAAATCATCCTTCAAGTCAGCAGAGCTATTCTGATGTAACCTGGCACAGATTTGCAGTGAATCACAAGCAAGTCATAAACACTGTTTCAAAAGGAAAAAAGACATATGGAATATTAATATCTTAAGTAAAGAGTAGAGGTGAGTTGCTATCACCAGCTCATTTTGTTTATGACTGGCTATGAAGGGAAACAATTATTTCATAGTTTTTCATGAGTAAGTTTTCCTATTGTATCTTTTATGCCCACACATAGCAACTGAAGATGCAATGAGCTGTAAAATGGTTTCTGAGATTGCATGACACTGGCAGGCTTGGGTCAGAGGTAGATGTGTGTACCTGCTGCTGCGTGGGACTGAGCTGTGCTGGGTCACCATTCATGATAGGACACTGCATTGCTAGGGGATTGCCCCTGCCCCAGGCTCCAGATTGGGCCTTAGGACCCACCAGGAGTACCAAATCTGTTAATTGGTGCTAACAGGAGCCTGACATTTGAATGCCAATAGTGTCAGTCAGCAGATCTGAGAAAAGCAAGAGAAAGAAAGAGGACAGGCTAAGTGAAGACTGTGTCTTCTGTGCCAGGAAAGATGGGCAATAAATGAATTAAACTTCAGAAGAGTCACAGAAATCTGTGCATCCAAACAAAGAGGGAATTGATTGTTGAGTCAGTCTTTCCACTGGACTAAATAACTGATACAGCTAATTCCCTGAAGACCACCACCCTCCCTTCCACTCATTGATGCATATCTGACAGGGGATGAAGGAAAGGCAGGACAGGAACTGGAGTATCATGCACAGAGCAGACAAATCTAGCTTGTCTGTCATCCATCCCATGTGCTTGGTTTGTTTGCATGTTAGCCTTTGGCTCTAGGTTCATTAATTAGGTCTTTACGTCTAAACTGCCCCAACCCTAGCAGTGTTCAAGGTCAGGTTGGATAAAGCTTTGAGAAACCTGGTCTAGTGGGAGCTGTCCCTGCCCATGACAGGGGGGATTGGGACTAGATGATATGTAAGCTCCATTCCAACACCTAAATTTCTATGATTCTATGATTCTATGATGTTTTATGTGTCTT
>NW_008677602.1:0-243 GCF_000695815.1 Acanthisitta chloris | reverse complement strand
TTTGTTTATTGCTTCTGAGAAATATCTTGTATGTGTTTCTTAAGTTGAATGTTCTGCAGTGAGATAATCCTCTCTGACTGCATGGAACATGCAAACTCAGCAGTTCAACTTTTCTCATGCTTTCCTGAAATGTCAGACAGCAGCATTCATATCTGTGCAATGACAGAGGAGAAATCAGCTTGAAAAAAGAGTTTCAGTATTGATACAGTTCTAGTTTCTTTTCAGCTGAGTGGAACCTCCAAC
>NW_008677601.1:34998-65527 GCF_000695815.1 Acanthisitta chloris | reverse complement strand
CTCCATGATCCTTGAGGTCTTTTCCAATCCAGTCGTTTCTATGATTCTATGACTTTTGCCAACTAATTTCACCACACTGGGAAAGCACACAAGGGTAGAATAATGATTTTTATGTATGATCTCTGAGTTTCATGTTTCATAGGTGGGAGTGTTTTAAAGGAAGAGCACGTATTTATTTTCTGAAAAGATTAAGAAGGTTCTCCTGAAACCTTTCAAAGGCTACTTGAATGACTGACAAATTTGGCTATGTTTTTTGTTTTGTGTTTCCTCTTCTTGAGGGAGGAAAAACTTTTTCCTTTGTCACATGCTGAAGTAGATGTCAAATTCTTTTCTTCTGGTAATTTATAGAACACCACATAATATTTAATACATAACACACAGAATATTAATACATAATATTAACACATAATTACAATATTAACACAAAATTACCATATTAACACATAATACACAGAATATTAAAGGTATTTTATACCTTTTCCTTCTTCCTTTTAAATGAATTCATTTTTATGAAAGATCTTAGTGCAAGTTAATCATTCAGTCATAAGTTAAAGCTGGTGGTGCCTGCAGTCTGTGTACAAGGCATACCTGACTAAATGTTCTGCTTTTGTTTACTCAGCATTTGGGGATGTAGCTATACAGCTGAGTTATCAAAGAATATTCAAACATTACATTTTCCAAATTTTCTGCTATTTCTAGATGAAAACATTTAGCATCACATAAATCATAATCTAACAACTTCTGTATATAGACATTATTACCTGGTTCTTAACAGACCCCATTATGCAGTTAGAAAACTGTATGAAGCAGAGGAGGAAATAACATGAGCTGTGCTGTTCCCTCTTTCCAATAGCTTCAGTTCTTATATTGCTTTCTAGCTCATCTAGAACCAATTTGTAATGAACAGAACTCAAGTATCATAAAGAGCAGTGAACATGTTCCCTTTCCTACCACAACACACTGGAAAGTATGTTGTCTGCAAACCGTGAGGAAGAATGTGACTGCTTTGGGGCTTCTTTGGGATTTCACTTCCATGTCTATTTTCATTCATTTACTTCTGCTGGTTAGGACATTATAAGCTTCCCTAAGCTTTCCACAGGTATATTCAAGATGCATTCAAGGTTAATAAATAATCAATAATCATATGGGCTTGTATTCACACAATTGAAAGGTTTAGGATCCCACTGTTTTCACAAAAGCTCTGGGAACATATGTTGTCCACTTCCCAACTATTGCTAACATTTTGCAGAAAAGTGGTGAAATCCTGGGAAACTCTTACTGATGACACTGACTCCATCAGAAGCTGTTCATGTGATACATGGACAGCTGCAAAACTGATGCTTGTTTAAGCTGACTACCCCAAAGGAATGTTGTGAAGTGAGGATGAATAGGAGTGGAAAGCAATGCAGGCTTATGAAAAAGGGTGCAGCATTCAGCTCTGAATAAACCTGCCAAACACCTATAAGGCTCTACCAATGTGCAGCATGCGTAGGTTGCAAACTCCCGAGTGCTTGTTGCCTCTCTCCCAGTCCTGGTGGCTCTCTGATCCCTTGTGAAGCAGACCAAGGCACTCCCAGCTCAGGACAGCCTCCAGAAGGCTCTCCTCAGCCAACCACCTCTTGTTAAAGATGCACAGATCAAATGCTAGCAAATAAAACACATACTGTTGTCACAACCTTAAACTTCTCTCATTGGAGACGAATTATCTTTGTGAAATGTGCAACAGCAACTGATAGAGTGTGTATGAGAACATTACTGACTGGATTTTTCTATATGTGTTTCAAGTGCTCAAACAGCTGCTCTGAGAGAAATATATCTTCCTCTTGTTCCTCTTATTCTGAGACATAATAAAATCTTTCCATATTTTTAGCTGCTTTTCCTTATGTTTTGCTGTCTTTCCAATGCTGGTGTGCCTTTACTCATGCAAAAGTAGCCTGCATTTCACATTAATCTTTTCACAGCCTGAGTTCTCACTCTTAAATTTTCAGGTCTCTGTGGGAAACGTACAAAAAAGTTTGTAGTAGATTGTCAATGTCTCCCTCTAACTTTAATTTTCCAGAGGACTTCTTAACCACTTTGCTGTCTAAGTATTCACTAATTTTGTCTCAGTGGCTATTTTGCTGGGAGCATTTAAAATAACTGTAGGCAGCTACATTTTGTACCTTATAGTTTAACTCTGGTTTCTTTTAAAAATGCTCTGTTTATCATGCCAACATGGATAATATGTAATTCCAGAATTGCCTTCATTAGGGTATAGAAATGGTACTGAACTAGCTAGCTAATATAGGGCTTTTTTTATGTCTTCCCATGAGAGTTTTTTACTCTAATGGTACTGAACTAGCTAGCTAATATAGAGCTTTTTTTATGTTTTCCCATGAGAGTTTTTTACTCTGAGTCAGACAGCACTGAATTTAGTACTTTTTTCTCCGCACCTTTTCTTTAGTTATTAAAAACTTTATTCTGCAGAGTCTCAGTGGAGGTAATAGAGCAACAACAACCCAGCCCTGAGTCCCTGTAAGACCTAAGAATATGTTTTTTTGCTAGATTTCTCTCTCAGTGCTATTCTGCCAGTTTAATTAAAATTATTCACCAAGTAATGTCTTATATTCTGTGATAAAATTATAAAACTGTGTTAAAGCGGGTTCCCCATATGATAACATCTTCAGAAAGCCCACAGACACCTACACTTGTACTGCCAGCCAGCAGGGTTAAATAGCTCCATACGCACTAACCCCAGGATAGTCTGCACACCTGACCTCTACAAGACACCAGAGCTCAGCATCTGCATCTAGCCACCAGCCCAAGCCCTGTACAGGCCCTGAATACAGGGGAGGGGAACCAGATGTCTCTGTTTGTTGGCCGAGGTCAGACAGACTTAGTGCCAACCTCTGTAGCCTCAAGCTATCACCTGTCTCCCCAGCTAATCTCTCTGCCAGTCAAAACTTCTTTTTGAGTACTTGATGATCAACAGAGCTGAGCACCACCTCAAGCAAACTATACAAACATCAGGAATAGGGAATCACTCAACCTCAGAAGATCCCTCAGAAAAACAGTGAAAATTTTTTAACAGCTAGTGGAACAGATACTATTTTGTGACTATGACTGAGAAAGCCTGAGTTCAGAGAAGAAGGAAGGAGTAATCTGAAAATAGGCAAGTAGTTCACCCAACAAAACAATTACAACAATTTGTCACTCACTGTAAGCTTTGCCCTTTTTTTTTCACACGGTGTAGCAATTTATTGTCTTTACCAACTACTTCTCATTCTCCCAGAAACCATTAAGATATTCTAAACCCATACCTAGAGTTTTTCACTAAGGATGATGGGCATAGTTGTCTGGATTATGGTATTTAAAAATATTCTCATGTGAAAATGAAATGGTTCTGGATTAAACCACTGCATTTCCTTTCAGTGATCCTATATTTCCTTAACACCGTAGCTTTTTCTGCCTCTTGACTATGCTTTTAATATCCAAATTAGTTCAGGCAGACTCAGAATTTAGAAATACCTTTTGCTGTTTTCTCTATAAGCATTTTAGCATGGCACATTATTTTTTGGTGCTTTTTTCTCTGTTTTTTTGTCTTTACCCAGAGATATGTGTTTGGTTATTTTTCTAAGCCTAGAAAACAAATCTTTGTTTATTTTGTACTTTCTTTCCATGTTCAAAAAGTATCAAGATATGCTTTCTCTTTCTCTCTCTCAAAATTTATGGCTTCTGGTAACTCCTATTTAATTATTAGGGTATGTAAATATTACAGTCAACTAATCTGGAATTCTGTGATCTCCTCAGCAGCCTATCTCAATGTTTTGAGTACAATTTGCCCATACCTCAAAGCCCTCATTTTAGTGATGTTTGGTTTTTTCTATCTACCTCTGTCTTCACCTATTTAAAGGCATGGAAAGTTCTGGATTCTAGCTATTTTCATGAGCAGGTCTTATTCATAACTCATCACAGAAACACAGAATAGGTAAGATTGGATGGGACCACTGGTGGTTTAAAACAGGTGCTTGTACTTATACTTGAGATTTGATGGAAATAGCAGTGAAAAATCCAGAATTTGGATAAAAGTTCTTAGGTGCCATAAAATAGTGCTAAATATGAAAGGAGATCTCCTTTGGAAATTCTGCTTTCTATCACAGGCTGTTATTTTGGTTTTAATACAGTACCCTGCCCACTTCATTGCACTAAATTGTTCCGTTTGGGGAGGCATGAAATTACTACCTGTGAATCAGCCAAAACTCAAGCAATCATCCTTTTGATAGAGCTGAGCAAATAGAACGAGAAACAGTCTAGTTTCCTCACCTCATATGAATTAATATTGGAAGTTAATTCAAATCCTTATGAGACTGGGTGGAAAAAAGAGAATGCTAGAAAAACCATATTTGTTCAGAAGTAGTGACAGAGCTGGCTGATATTGTAAGGGCCTCTGTCATCATTAAAAGTTAATGGTAATTGAAGAGGAGGGAAAGGAAAAGTGCTTCCTGATAGAATGGGAAAAGGCAAGTATCACACCCATATTCAGGAAGGGCAAGAAGTTTTCCTCCTACACCATGTGCTGCAGTCCTCTGACATTTCTGATAACTCTCCTTTGGACTCACACCAGGATAGCCATGCATTTCTTATTCTGGGAATCCCACAAGCATGCACAGCAGACCAGTTGCAAACTCCCTAGTGCTAAGCACAGGGGAGTGCTAAAACTCTCTTGACTTGCTGGCTACACTCTTGCTAGTACAGCTATTGGCCACCCTCACCACGGAGGCATATAGCTCACCCATGTTTACTCAAAGTCCTTGTATGTCAGGGTTCCCCACTCGTTTTCTACAAAGGTGCTTTCTAGCCAACTGGTGCCCAGACTGTATTACTGTAGTTATTCTGTCCCATGTATGAGATTTCTGGAACAGTATATTGCTATACAAAAATCCCAGGAAAACAGTCAGAAGTCTTCACCTGTTATTTATTGAAACATTACAAGGGACAAGCAGAAACAGCCCAATACCTTAAAGGTGGCTGTTGGGTACAGGTATCAGCAAAGAGCATGATGTCAATTTTCTGAAGTTTAACTTATCTGATCTGAACTGAAATCAAATTTCAAAGCCACTGGTAGAGCTAAGTTATGTTCCTTGTGATGTCTTTCATGTTTCATTGTTGAAATGGCTGGCTAGTTTACATGAAAGAGTATTCTGCAAAACAATACCAGTTGTTTTGCCATTGGTTGGTGAGATAACTCCAGAAACATTTTAATTATTGTTGATAGCGGAATAGCATGAAGCTTTCTGTTGAGTCAGAGATTAGTTTACTATAAGAGATAAGAAAGAAATGTTACCTGCATAAGGGTTCTCCTCTTCCAAATCAATCCCCTTCTTCCACCTTTATAAGGAAACTTGTACTTAATTACGAATTTTATCAAGACAAATTCAATAGCATAATCAAGCATACAGGGACATCACTCCAGCTATAGCCACTCCAACAGACTTAATATACCCAGTTACAGATGAATCAAATTCAAACCGTATGGGCTGGGATCTATAAGAGGATGAATGGCTAAAACATAAAATGTTATAAAATGTAAATTGCAATTCCATAAGGAAGGTTAAAGCTACAATTACCATAAGAGTCTGTACAAACAAAACAAAAGAGCAGGGAGTAGGTTTCTAATTAATATGAGAACGAGCAGCATAATCATGGACTAAGATCTGTCTGTCCCTGTTTCAGGCTCTGGTTTGCACTGGAGGCTTATTAATTAAATATTCATAATCTATCAATTTTTTGCTAATTAAATAATTATCACAGCTGTCCTAAGTTGAAAGGTCGTTTGTCTAAGGAACCTCACTCTGGATTCACTCCTTTCACCTGACATCTTCTTTCCATGACAGCAAATACTGAGAGCAAAAATTGTCTCAAATTTCAACTTGTCAAGCTATTCTAGAGTATACCAGACATTATATTAAAAAATGGAGGGTGTTTCTTCACTAAGAAAGCTTGGGGAAATGAATTTCCACATCTGACACATTTAAACTTTCCAACAAACTAATCCTGCTTCCCAAAGGAGACAAAATTGTGTCTTTTTCTTTTTGTAGCATTTGTAGAGATTTTTTAAAATGTCTACAATCTATGAGTATTTCATGGCAAAATCTCAAAGAATTACCTTGTAGAAATCTTATTTGAATTTACTTGCACAGTTTAACAACAAAGTGTAGAATTTGTATTTTATCATATTGACAAATTGGCCTGATGCAGAAGTCCAGTGGAAAAATATTTATTGGTGTGAATAAATATCACACATTTCATGTATGAAACAGACACAATACAGAAATATTCTTGCTCATGTTCCCTAATGGACTTTACGCAGATGGTACTTTTTCCAGTATCAGTATCCCTTCCCTTCCCTTTTCTATTTTCCTCTCTGAACTTCAAAGAGCTTTTAAGTGCATTTTTCCAAGTCCCTCAGACAGATGCTTCAGGATAGTCTTTCTGAGCAGGTCATAATACACCTACATCCTCTCTTGAAGCAGTTCAGATGTGAAATGGCTTGTGACTGGATGATATACAGTCCTAATAGGATTGCCTGTGCTTGATTTAGTACCCCAGCCCAGGGCAATACCAACACGGAGTGCTTTTGTGATAGCACACAGGACATGCTCAGGACTGCTTGCAGCGACTGTTGCAAAGACACTTCTTAGCTTGCCAGTGGGACATCAGCAAGATGCTGCTGATGCTGTTACCAGAAAGATACGCATTCTTAGTCTGTTTCAGGAATCAGTGCTGGAAACAGAACTTCATGCCCATAGAAGTACTGGTTCTTTATTAATTGTTTAAAATTACCTTAAAAATTAAATAAACCACCTCCAGACTCAGAAGTTCTATAGCAAGTATAAGTCAGTCCTGCAAGAGGTAACTTGCCAGAAACTTGCTGGCCATTACCACCAGTTCCATTGAGGGAAGTGGAGGTGCTGTGCTTAAAAACCTCCGGCCTTTCCTCATTATCTGATTGTTTCCTGAGCAGAAATAATTCCTCTGTCATCTCTGGCAAATTCAACTGAAAAAAAATCCAAGCAAGCTACTCCTAAAGATTTATTTCCCCTGTATCAGCCATCAGCCTGTTTTCTTGTGTATCAGACCAATGCCCATGAGCAATCTGATCTTATACAGTATAGTTAAGACCCACTTTTAAGTAACCCGAGAAAAAGGGATGGGCAATATATCATTTCCTTTACAAGAGGTGGAAGCAGAAATGCCAAAGCATTTTGACATTAACTCTTGATTCTGACTGGTTTTCATGACTCATTCAGTCAGTGAGTGAGCAATGAGATCGTACCAGAAAAGGAAACTATGAACAGCTTATTTAAATTAACATATGTTTACTCAGGAAACTGTTTCCTGTTCTGATTGCAGGTAGGGGTGAGCTAACTTTGCATTGCCATGAATAAGCTTAAAAGCAAAGAAACTAAAAATGTGGATGAAGCATTATGAGAATCACACTTCTGCCTGGTAATACATGCCTAGTGTTCTGCCAGGTAGTGCCACATCCTTGTGCCATGTGACACTATATTATGCACCATACTGAGGTTAAACAACCCTGTCTTCTGTGAGCAAAGAAGCTTGTACTACTACAGTGAAAGTTTTAGCAGACTCCTAAATATTTGTTCTACTACTACCTCTTTGTGACAGAGCAGCAATGAGAAAGAGTCCAATGAAGAATGAGCTTCCTCATGCTTCCCTTCAACAAATTCTGAATTATGCTCAACTGAAACAGGTGTGATAAACCCAGACACGCATTTAGTTTATTATTACTGCAGTGGGTTGACCTTGGCTGGCTGCCAGACCTCCATCCAGTCACTCTCTCACTCCACCTCTTCAACAGCACGTAGGAGAAAGTTAGATGGAAAAGCACATGGGTTGAGATAAAGACCAATTGCTGTCACATGCAAAACAGACTAGACTTTGTACAAAACTACATGTGCTTTATTGCCAATTAAAAATAGAGTAGAATGGTGAGAAGCAAAGACAAAATAGAAACACATTCCTCCAACCCCTTCTCTTCATCCCAGGCTCAGCTTCGGCCCTTCACTGGTGACTCCTCTACTTCCTCCTCTCCATATGGTGCAGGGAATGGCAAATGGGGGTCAGTGGTCTGCCCATAATGGCTTCTCTCTGCTGCTCATTCATCCTTGCAGTTTTCCCCACTGCAGCATGAACTCTTCACAGGGTGCAGGGAAATCCACAGCTTTTCACAGAATTTCCTTCTATATTCAACTTTGTGCTTTAAATACTGTATCAGCTGATACTTATTCACAATGTGAATGCTTGATAAACTGAGTAATGCAGTTATGAGGGTAGAGCAATCAAAGATGCCTAATGAGGCTCAGTTCCTTACAGAAGGTGGCTTCTCATACCTAGCACAGGTTGTGCATGTCATCAGTGTGGGTGCTGGCAGCTGCATGCACTGCAGTCCCATTGACTCACACTGCCTGGTCTGGCATCGTGACTGCTCTGTGCAAAGTGGGGATGTTGTTCCCACACTGGGATTCAGGGTCTAAACCAACACATAAGCCTGGACTTTCTGAACCCTGCATTCCTCCCTACGTCTCTGTTTAGTGTCTTCTAAAATGAACCATTTCCTACTTAGTCTTTCTCTGAGGACTGAACTGCAGTATTTGGATGAGGCAGCTGTACTGAACTGACTCATGCTCAGTTTATAGTTAATTTTCAGGTATTAAACTGATGCTCTTAAACATGGTAGAATTGCTATGCTGTGCCCCACTGGGTTTAAGACTGACACTTTAACAGGTTTTCTCAGCATTTGGCTGTTTAAGTCTTCTTTTCTCTATTCCCCATATTATGATATATCATAGTAAGTCCTTTTGCTTGCATCTTTTTCTTACTCAGAGCTTTTCTTATTCTTATCTACTCACTGGAGATTCATGCAGCTCTTCTAAAAAAGTTTCCTTGCCACAGAATCTAATAAGAATTTTTATACTTTTCTGCTTGTAAGGTACTTTTATTGTCAGTTTCTCTTTAACCAGAATGACTAATGTGACATCACTGCATAACATAGAGATGGCAGACACTCTGGCTGATGAAATTTCCAGCTGCATACATACTCAGTGGAACTGTACTACAGAACTCATATCAGGGTGAGGTTTTTTAATTAAACAGTGTTTGTTGTGTGTGTGTATACTACCTGAGGATAGGAGTTTTTTAGCATGGGAAGGAGGGCTCTGAGCTCCAACCCCAAGTTCAGGTTGCCTGTTATTTACATGTTCAGGTAGACAAGCTTCATTTGTGAATGGGAAGTATAGCTGATTGAGCTCTTATGCTGTGAATTCACATAAACCAATGTGTTTAAACCATTCTGAGCTGGACATTCTGTTAGTGTAAAGCAGCACAGCTGGTTATTTTATTATTAATCATCTCCTAAGAATATCCTAAAATCAAGATAAGGGTAATTCTTTTGGGTTCTCCTCAGTTTTCTGATGGGCTAAGTGATATATTTTCATATAACTCGTCACCGCAACTTAAAATTCTCCTTGTAGTGACAGTCTGTGTTCTTTATTAGTAATGATGTAAAGGTAAAGGGCAGAATACAGAAGCCTCAGGGTGATTATAAAACATTGTAATGAGAAAACCTGACCTTGTTGGCCTAGAGTGCAAATATAGAAAAGCCACAGGAAAGTTGTATGTTAAATATACAAATATTATTCTGGATTTGAGTACCATTGTATGTATCTGGTTGATGCCATGTTGCAAGAACTAATATAAACATTCTAAAAAGCTCATTCAAATTAACCCAAATTGTTCTTTTGCCTTCTCTCTCTTCTCTGCATCTTTCCATACATTATATTCCTCACTGTAGCTTGCTCTATTTTTATCCTACTCCCCACCCTGAACTACATTTCTGGCATCTGGTCTCTAATAATCTCTTCAAATGAACTTCCCCCCCTTATAAAAGCTCATTTGATCTCCCATAGAGGATGGATGACTCAGTTGAAAAAGATGGAAGATGGGAGTTTGCATTCCATTCCACTCAAAGTACAGAATATGGAGTTGTGATGACAAGGTTAGTGGTTCTCATCCTCACCTCTCTACAGACACTCTCTTTTCTGTTTTCTCTGTGGGAATGCACAGTTCAAGGGATCAAGTGACAAACATGCTGAACCAGCTCAGCCCTCATTCTGTGTCCAGTCTGACCAGTGAAGGATAGGAACCCAAGGGAAGGGGTCAAGAGCAAATGCTACTGCTCAGTACAAAATCTATGCTGATATCCTTTTCCAGACCTCAGATACTCCAAATAGCATGCACCCTGGATAGAATTGAGATCACTGATGGGACACTTTGTAAATGTCTTCAGACATGTATAATTGACTCTAAAATATTAATTATTTTTAAATATTGAAGTATTGGAAATATCCATCTTAAAACTGGTATTGACCCCCTAAATTTGTAGGTAAGAGTTTAAAAAAAAGGAGTCCACTGCATTCATACTCCAGGTACTGCAGAACTGACAGAAACTGGGCAGAATTCTTTATGGGAAATGACACTTCCTATTTTCCCCCTGGAGATTCAAAACAGTAAGTGCTTGTTCCACAGACAAATCCTGACAGCACAGATGACTCCTTAGTGTCAACCGGGGGTGCTAAGAACATTAGAACAATTGTATCAGGTCAGAGCAGACATCCGTCTAGCCCAGCATCCTGTCTGGCAGGGCCTTAGCGGATGCCTAGGGAAGTGTATGAGAACAGAACAAGCATATAATGATGCTTCAAACATCTGGTGATTCGTAGCTCAGAGATTTTTATCATTGAAGAAAGTGTCTTGGAAGTAAGTAAGTGTTGGTAGAGTTCTTTCCACCTTTTTTTCTCATACTTCTTTTTCTTTTGAATAAGCTTTCAGACTTCACAGCCTATTGTCAAGTATTTCCACAACCCAGTGACATGTTGCGTCATGGACCATGTCCTTCTA
Organism: Acanthisitta chloris; assembly: GCF_000695815.1. NCBI lineage: Eukaryota > Metazoa > Chordata > Aves > Passeriformes > Acanthisittidae > Acanthisitta > Acanthisitta chloris. The sequence continues at coordinate 54,568 of NW_008677601.1, read as the reverse complement.
TGCCTTTTGAATCCATCAACACTACATTTATTTGAAGGTCTCTAGGTCATTCATAACTTGAAGTCTTGTTTCATATCAATCATCTCCTTTCCAGGATGAAGTGTCCTAGCATTTTGAGTTGTTTCTTGTATAGAAGCTACTGCATACCTTTGATCACCTGTATAATCCTTTACCACTTCTACTTATCAATTTGAGAAGAAGATCAGAATTGATTTCACTGACTTTCATCTTCTAACACCAAAAAATGTAGACTAATGCACAAAAGTATTAAATCCTAATGAAACCCCCAATTCTGACTTTTCAAACAAACCAATGTGCTCTCATTGTTTAGGAGCAGCAAGAGTGGGGCTGCTTCACAGGTGAAGGCAAGCCACAAGCCAAGGGTGACAGACAGCAAGGCAGGAGGATATAGTCCCCTCACTTACAAGGGGTGCAGTCCTGTACCAACCAAAACTGAAGAGCACATACAAAAGCAGTGATGAGGTTTGGCTGACAGACTTGTGACTGCCACACAAGCCTGTAGCAACAAGAAAGGGCCAAGGCCAGACCAGAAAGTCATGCCACAAAATTAGGGAGAGCAAGGTACGTACGTATAGCTGTTATGTAGCTCAGGGCCTGGGCTTAACTGCAGCTCCCAAACAAAGCAATAGAGACCCCCAGAAAAGCTTCTCACATCTCTTTCTTGTGTGCCCCTTGCTTGGCACTGGGATCTGAGGTGCAACTGCAGCACTGTGCCTGAGCCAACCATCTGCTCTGGCTGTCAAAGCTCAACCAGGGTGGAAGAGGTGGCAGAATTTTTGCATCTTGTGCAGGGTATGGACAGTTACTATCTAGACATGAGAAGCTGGAAGTGACAAATGAATTGTTTCAGGTGAAGTGACAAAAACCTCATGCTGCTGTTATCAGTATCTTACACTTGCTTTAAATAGTAGATGCAGTTTTCTCTTTCTATCTCAACAAATGTTGTAATTACTGTTTGTCAGTTATATTTTTAAATGTTTGAAATGTTCTCTATGTTTTCCAAATGAAATGGAAAGATTTGGCTACATTTCTTTCATGGTTTTCCTTGTTGATCTGTTTTGAATTTTCTTTCTTCTCTGTTGCTTCCCCAATCAAAATACACATCGACTCCAGGCTGTGATTCACAGTACTTTGGTTTCAACATATACAGGAAAACATAATATAATACCTGGAACAGCAGAATATAACAGAACATCTAAGAGCTTCAAAATTGGGAAAACCTGTTTGAATTAGATCATGAGGAAAGCATGTAATATTTCTTAAAATTACACAAGTGAAGAAATGCAAATAGTCTTTTCAGATATTTAGATCATTATTGCCTTAAAGTGAGTGGTAAAATCCTGTTAACTTCATTAAGAGTTAGAATTTAACCCAGAAGAATATCACAGTTATATAAATCAAGCAAGACAGCAGTTTTGAAGCCCCTTGTTTGCTTGTATTTGATGTGACAGAGACATTGAAAGTCTCTACATATGTGTGGGTATATAAATACTCACAGACTTTGTGAACTCAGTTTTGATCTTTTACCTTGATCCATCAGGTCATCTTAAAAAGGAAACTAGGCTTCCCTCAAAATAATATCTATACAATAGTGCTGCTGTGGGTCAGATCCCACAATTACCTGCATTTCTTTGTGTCTCTTCAGCTGTGAGCCTGTGAGCTGCAGTTACTGTCACTTAGCATTAGTCACCAAAACAGGAACTTTTTGCAAAGTTATCCTCAGGTCATGAAAGAGACCTTGTCATAGAAAAAGCTGGAGAGCAATCTTTCCATTTGCAACACTTTTGAGGTAAGGGTAGCTGGAATAAATGAAGAAGATTGCCAAATGATCCTGGACTGAAGGAACGGACAACAATGAGACTTACCAGCTACATCTACGTCTTCAGGAAATGACTCACCACTGGTAGCAACAAAAATTCTAAGGAATGGCTAAGGCCAGAGTGCACGACTAGATATGTTTTGTTCTCTTTAGGTAACTTCTTCCTGCAAAAGAATTGAATACATTGAAAATAAAATAAACTGCAAGATTGTGCCATCCCCACAGTACACAATGAAAACTATTAAATTGATTGAATATGACTCTTACTATCAATTTTCATAGAACATCTTTCACAGAATGATAAATCAAAATGTTTCTTAGCTGGTGCAGCAAAGTCACCACTTCTATTTATAATACAGATAGAAGACAAAAAAATTTAAACAGTCAAGTTTTCCATTTTCTCTTAGTCACCTTTGAGCAAATCTTGCTTTGGGAGTGACCTGGAGATAGCCTGGCCCAAAGATAATGTCAGGCTTGTTCTTTTCTCTAGCTCTGGAGCACCATGCCCATGGTATTTCCACAAATGTAAGATTTTGAATTTAAATACTTGTTTTCTAAAATACACTTAATATATATATATTTTTCATCAACAATAAGATTTTTTAATGTTTTTTCACCAAGGTTTTATTTATAGGCTCATCCTCCAAAACCTGTGGAAGAGGAATTCCAATTTAAAGATTCACTCCTACCTGCAAAAGTCAATATTCACATGTAACTCAAGCAATAAGAAAAATACCAATGTTATAAAGTTAGCAATAAACACATTAAAACATTCAAAATCCTTTATCTCAGTGGTGAAGCAAGGAAGCATCAATACAAAAATTTGTATGGAAAATTAGTAACAATATTTGCATTTTTAAAGTTAACAGCACATGGAGCAGAATACCCAGGGAACAACAATCCTTGTGTACTATTTTCCTTGGAGCTACTCCTCTTTTTTCCAGTAAGATGAAAACTTTGAAAACTTGGCTGTTCTGATTATAAGGAGTGATTTTTTTGTATGTTAGTAAAACAACATGTGAAATGTAAAACAATATTTACAGACCAGATGTTACCTGGACATTAATCTAAATGAAATTTGTATTTTATTGTGAAGTACACAGTGTTAACTGGGGAAAAAAAACCTCACCAAACCCAGAACAAAATAAAATATAAATATGTATTTGTTTTGGAGGCACAAATATGCATATGCTGTAATAAGAAGCTTATGACTGCAAGTGTGTTTACCACTTTCACTAGTCCATGATGCATTCACTGTGTCAACAGTGTGTATTTGCTCAGGAAACATTAGTTCCTGTCAGCATCTGAGTATTTTACTGGCAACAAAAGTGATGTAGTAAACAGGCATGTCTTGGAAAGCTCCAGTCTGGTGAAATGCCAGTCTCTCCTCCTTTCTAGCCAGTATTCTAACAGTCAAACCAACTGCCACCAAAGCCCTCTTTCCTGCTCAGTAAATGCTCAGCTTATTCTCTCTTCAACTTTTTATTTCTATTTCTGTCATTGCAAGGCCCCATTTTAGAAGCTGATGCATTGTGATTTTTACTGTGCAGAAGATGAGAGGTGCTTCTGCACAGCTCTCCCTCCCCCCCATCATATCTCTCCCAGATCACTGCTCCTGTGGCTTTAGAAGAACTGCATACTACTTTTGCTAAATTAAACTCTCCATAGCCTTTAATTAAACTTTCAGTGCTTTTGTTAATAGCCGATCCTATTTGGGTGTAACTTAATGATAATAGCTACCCTGTAAAAATATGCTGCTTTCAAGGATGAAGTGTCACCATCTAATCTTTTCTCCTTCATTTATTTTTGTCTTTCCTTTACTGGAATGTTTCTTATCAGCTTGCCTTGTCTGAAGAAATAAACTCTTTTTAAAAACTAATTCTCTTCTTTTGAATACTAGTGACCTGGCCCTGGAAAGAGGCTCTACACTGAGCCACATCTGTGCTTTCCTTCTCTTAGAGCTGAATAAAAAAAAAAATACAGTTCAAATCTGATGTATTTTTTACTTGAAAAAGACCAGAATTGATAAATATAGCCCCAGTTAGACATGAAAGAAGGCTTTGTGAAAATCATAAATTCTACATCTGATCCATTTAGTTGTTATTTCTGAAGCTGTTTTATCTCAGTCCACTTAAATTGAAGTAGATTGGATACAATTACTTTTGCTATATTGAGAACTGTTCTCTTAAAAAACCCTTGCTAAATAATGTGGCAAATTCACAAATTCTTTCTCTCTAGTTTGCATGCAAATAGTTGTGGCTGTGCTAATTGTGGATCTGAACAGTCTACCATGAAACTTGAACTCTTTTGCTTCTGGACAATACAAATCTTTTTGTATCTGAAATTCCAGTAATTCTGCTGTTTAGCACTTCTATTGGTAATTCTCAAACAGCTGTGTTAGATCAGCGAGGCTAACAAATGTTAACTGCACTAAAAATGTATTTTCTTCATTAAAATTAAGAAGATACAAATTTTAAACCCCTGAAATTTAGTAAAAATGCCTCTTATTTCTATTCCATTTTCAGGATGAGTTATGAAAATGTAAATAGCACTTCCATTGTGTTGAATAATTTTAGATTGTGTTATGACTCATTATTTTATCAATTATGGAAATATAACTTCATCTGGAATGGATGGTAGTAAACAATTGCTCACAGTGCTGAGAAAAACAAAGTGTTTTTTAAGCAGGGACTCTTTGTGACCTACGGAAAAGAAAAAATTGATAAACAACATTTTAATAAAACCCACGCCTGCGGCCTTAGTAAAAGCTACTTCATGTTCATCCAGCACATACAGAAAATTGGATTCTAAAGTAATGTACCTAAATATAGACCAAACATAAATCTAAAGATAGACCAATGGGCTCAACGTTTAATCACCTTTTTTTTTTGAACAGTTTTTGCCATTACTAATGCAGAAATGTTGTCATTGGTCTTCCAGTTGTCCTCCAAAATAACTATGCACACTGAGGAGTCCATCTCCTTACAAAGAGTTGAGTTTGTGTTTGAAGAAAACAAAGACAATATGTGTAGCAGATGTGACTAGAACCAGCTCAGATTTTCTGATGTTTTAGTCATGCAACAAGCTGTACAAAATTTGGGTCTTCTTGGTAATTTTTTGAAGTCCTGATTTTCTGTCAGAAAGCTCATAGCAAAATACTTCATTTCAGCTTGATTTGACCCTAGCCATAATGGTTTCTATATTGCCTTATGAGTCCTGTACTTCCGTCTTCTGGTATCTGCCTGGGGTCAGGCTGCAACTCCCACACAGGACTGAAAATTTACAAAGCATCTCAGGACTGGTGGAATTCTTGGTGCATAGTGTGAGCTGTTGTCTGGCCACAATATCTAATACATTGGGAATCTCTATTTTAGTCCAGTAATCATCTTCCTCCTCAAGATTAGCATTCCACCAGGGAGGATACAGATGAAAATTAAAATTGAATTACCATTGACATTAAAATAGCTTGAAATTAAGCACTTCAGGTGATTTCAACAAGCCAAGAGGAAGTGGTCCAATTTGAAGGATTTTTGAAAAGCTTGGAAGTGAAATTGCTGACATTTCTTAACTTGAACTTCTCAGAAGTTCCCATCAAGTTCTTTAGATTCCCCCACAGAAACTTATTGTACTTGTAGAAAGAAAATCCAGTCTGAAAATCTGTCTTCCAAAAATATTTTTGCTTCCTAGAGTACTTTACTGTAGACAGCAGCACATGTCATCCTTTCAAGAATACAGAAATATCTGAGCAGTAGAGGTGAAGGTAGAGCTGACTGTCTCCTGTGAATAACATGGTCTTTCAATCCACCTCTGCAGCATCAGGTCTGGAGACAGAGTGAGGCAAATCTTGAAAAGTGCTGGAAAAGCAGATATAAACACCTGTGAAGGTTTTTAACCCATAACTGCAAAAGGTGAGGACAACATAAAATTATTTGCACAGAATTTGGGAAACTGGGAAAACGCAATCACTGATTCATAAACAGAACTCTTCCAATAGATCAAACTCTGTTCATACTTGAGGAACTTGGTTAGACTTTCCAAAAGAAAAACATTTCCTGCCCATAAAAAATGATTACATATCCATAAAGTATTTGGCTTTTGTTGTTGTGGGGGTTTATTTTCCTAATTTCAGGCAAAACCTACAATTTCTAGTTGTGGATTTTCTTTCTTTTTTTAACCTTTTTTTACATTTTACACCTGATCTGTAGGGATGAGACATCCCATCTGGAGATAACAGCTACAGATAAATCATGTCTAAATTGGCACAACAGAAAATGTAATGAAAAATTATGTAATACAGCCACTTAATTTGCTGGAAAAGCAGATTTAAATAGGCATTTCATAAAGTGAGTGGAGTAATTGATTGATTTAAGATCAGAATACAGCAGGCCAGCTGAGACCTGAAAGACAGTGGGAGACCTTACCACACATGATAAATTTTACACTTTGTGACCCAAGCGTCTAGTCAAAAAAAAAAAAGTTTTAATTATAGCACAGTCATTTGTAATCAGCAGTAATGGCTGTATTTAAGTATTTGAAGTTCTAGGAAATATTTTTCTATAACAACATTTCTACCTAATATGAGAGATAAATCAGAAATCAAGATTATGTTATTATAGTGTCTACTCACAACAGTACTGACTACAATCTCACTTCGTTCAAATATCAGTGACTGGTTTGAATTGCAAGTCTGAAACTTGCCTGATCATTAAAAGTGCCTCCGGGTCATATTCCAGGGCTCTGGAATAACATTCTTGAAGTTCTTCCAGCACTGCATAGGGATCTTGGTGGAGGAAATCTTCTGGCTGGTTAACCTCTCTGGCGCTGGAAGCAGCCTGGAGTGATATGCACTGGTCAGAGCAATCTCTATGCCAGATGAATAATTTAGTGCTAAAGACAGGCACCTGTCAGTGGCATTCAATAGCACTTGCCACCTTATTCCAGATCAATCAAATGTCAGTGTTCAAAGTTCAAAGGCTGGATTTAAACTTGCAAACTACTCTAGTTAGAAAGATTCTTGATAGAGCTAAGTTGGTGCAAAGGACAATCTGTCAAGATTTTTGCTCTGGTTTGGAGCCCTCAAGGATGGAGAAAAAAATAATAAAGAAGATAATTGTGTAATATATCAAAAAAACGGTCCTGATTTATCTAGAAATAAAAAAGTGACACATAATAAGGAAATTTGTGTCCTGGTTTCAAAATGAAAAATCACCATTCTTTTTTTCTGAAGCAAAATCACAATTCACATTCAGATATGTTTATAAATATTCAGGAAAAGGGCCAAAATTTTTGATCTGGCACCTTGTGCATTTGCCTCTGTGCAGCAACAGAATGGCTGTAGAGAGGAACTGATGCCAGCAAGACTCCTGATCTCTTTGCTTTTTGCAGCAAAGGAGCTGGCAGCAATGGTCTGTTACTGCTATGATGCACAAGTGACAGACATGGCCTGCCATACATCTTAACTCGTATGCTGGGCTTCAGAATTGCTTTCTAGCTGCTGCTTTTTTCAAAAGAGATGTTTTTTCTTGTGATTCCCAGCTGCGAAGGGGCATCATGAAGCAACAGCAGTCTCTGTGGGGGTGGTTGCAATGTTACATGAGATGCAAAGATAACACTTCCTCTCACCACCTCCAAGTTCTCCAGAAGCCAACCAAATGCAGCACCCGGTCCCTCCAGCAAATTTTTCTAGTTCCCAGAGCATTCAGTTATTCCAAGTAATCTTCATCCTACAGCTACAAAGCAAGCCTAGCAAAGGTTCCCTCCCACAGACATGTACATCCCACACCTGTAGCAATTCATGATACCAACCACCTACCCATCTACTCCCCATATGTCTGCTCAGTTTCCCAAGGAAGGCAGAGACCAGTTTTCCTGTTCCACACATATGGGTGTGCTCTGAATCCTACTCTAATGCTGCACTTGCAGGTTGAGTTAATTAAAGGCTAACACTTGGCATATATCAATCTGCAACATGCCTCAATGAGTTTGAGAAAGTATCCCATGTGGAGCCACACAAAACTTGGTAGCTCTGTTAACAACAGAAAGCAGATGGTAATAGTACATTCCAAAGGATCTTAAAGAAAAGCTCACAACATGGGAACAGGATTTCAGTTGCTACAAATGCTGCAGGCTAGGATTTCAGATAAATTGTTGAAAAGCATCCTCAAGTCTTCAGCTATAAAAAAAACAACCCTTGCCAGATCAGATATCTGAAGTTTTGCTCACAGCTTTTCCCGGGGCTATCAGGGAACAATGCTTCTCTCTGCTTTCCTTGGCCAGGTTTCTCTGCTGAGAAAACCTTATGTCTTTGCTTCTCCTTGCCCTTTGGCTTTTCTTCAGCTTCCATTAACGGGTTGGATAGAAAGAAGATGAGTACTTTCTCACATTGTCTCTGCTGTGTTTCGAGACAGTTTGGGACCCTAAAAACTGGGGAGTGGGTTTAGAAGATGCTCTTTCCAAGTGTTATCTGTGGGTCACTAGACTTCAAATGTGCCTCCTCTTGGTGCTGCTGCTGCTGCTGAAGTTACCCCACTAGTCAGGCTTGGAGAACAGTCTGCATATGAATTGGTGCAAGAAAGGAGAAAGGGAACAAGCTATTAACTGAGCAAGGAGATGGATTATTCATGGCTTTGACAAATTTTGGAGCTGGCTCAAAGTGCTGTCAATTCCTAGTGTTAAATAGCCAAAAAATGAAAAATGAGCTTTTTTTTAGACTGTGTCAGCAGTATCAATCACAGCAGTATCCAAAAATCTTGACATGGGTAGAGCACATTCCTGGCTGCTGATGTTCAAGCAGAAAATATTTTAAATGGACATAAAAATAAACCTTAAGTTTGTTAGCATACCCGCATTTGTTTCAGAGACTACACTAAAATTGAGTGGTTTTTTTAGCAAAAATGAGCTTTTTTTTAGACTGTGTCAGCAGTATCAATCACAGCAGTATCCAAAAATCTTGACATGGGTAGAGCACATTCCTGGCTGCTGATGTTCAAGCAGAAAATATTTTAAATGGACATAAAAATAAACCTTAAGTTTGTTAGCATACCCGCATTTGTTTCAGAGACTACACTAAAATTGAGTGGTTTTTTTAGCATGTATTTGTCTCAATTGTTTTTTTTTTTCCCTACTTACAAATGCTTAGGTTTGTTTCACTGTGATGCTTTTTGCATGCTTCATTTTCAGGAAGAGCAAAGATTTGTTATGATATGCAACATACATCTGTTATGCTGCAGGGTGCGATGGAGAGGCATGGCTGGGGGTATGAACTGGTGTTAACTTTGCTATAGAGCAATGTCAAATGCACATCTTTTGCCTTCATTATTTCAGTTCAAAATTCAAACCAAAACAAAAGAAATAAGTACTGGAAAATCTCAGCATTTGTCAGGCACTTTAAAAATGGCTCTGTTTCTGAAAAATAGACAAAGAGCCTTTATAAACTAAGTGGAAGTCCACATAAAGTAGATGCATAGTGATGAGGGATGCGACTATTTGGGCAGTGAGATTTTTTCAAAGGTTTTGAAATCCATGCTTTTAACTTCTATGCAAAAGCAGCACATTGGTGACAATCCAGATTTAGATTTCCTGGTCTTACTGTTGTGTTAAAGGAACCAATACAGTTATAATCATAAAGATTTAAGGAAATGTTATTCCTCAATTCTTTGTCCAAGTCTTGGAGAAGGATGGCAAATGCTGTACAGATAGAATGGGGACTATGTTAATACATAGTACATGCTAAAAATCTGTGAATAAGTAAAGTAAAAAAATTAAAATCTGTAATAACAGGATATTTTTGAGAAATTTTCACAAACTTCAAGTTGAACTAATTGAATTTCTTTATTTTTTCTTTTTCTGCATAGTAACCCATAGTACCAACTATCACTATGTCTATTTTCATGCATCTAATTTTAGCCCATGCATTTAAGGTGAAAACAGTATTCAAATATCTCATTAATTTTTTAATTTAAGCCCTATAACTAATCTTTTAATTGAACTTCAAAATAGTTCCATTGCATTTCCTTCGATGGTGTTTTTCTCTCTATCTTTCCAATAATCCTGGATTACTTTTTCCTTTAATTCTAAATTTTTCAGTTGATAACTTCTTTTGAAGTTATGAGAATTATTTAGGCAAAATCCTATGGTCAGTAGTGGAAGGCCTGATCCTTCAAAATTATTTTTGTGCTTGTTATTTACACAGTGAGTAAACTTTTTGCTCCTTTCTGTATGTGATATAATATACAGATATACTAATTTCTAGATCCTTAGTTCAAGCACATAGCAACATTCAATATAAAAATCTGTAATTAGAGTACTGTCTCCTTTTACTTGCAGCTATACTAATAAGCATAATATTAAATTATTGTACTAAAAATTATGTTCTTACAAGTCCTACACTAATAAGAATTTTCAATCCTGTATGAGAATTCATATCTAAATGAATGCAAGTAAGTCTCTTCTTGTCCTGGCTTCAGTTTAGCATTAAAATCCAACGAGCTTCAGTAAGAACCTTAGACCTAGGACTGAAGTTGTTCACAGGACTTGACAGATTAGTCAGCCATTAATTGTGTATAGACTGTGCCTGTGAAACTAGGTTTTCATCCTAGCCCAAAGTTTGGTCCTTTTCACAGTTTGGGAGATTGATTATACGGATTAACATAGTAGTGAAAGTGCTGAGAACAGCTCTTGGTTTATGGCAGCTTGAGAATTAATTTGCTGCCCATTTTCATTTGAAACACCGCTCATGAAGCCAGAGGCACTGAGCTGATGCAGCAGCGTTGTTGCACACCTGCAGGCTTATGCAGAGGCAAGGTGGTGGGTCGTGGGGTGAGCAGCACCTGCTTGACAGTGACCTGCTCCATTTCCACAGCAGCTGGAGCAGCCCCCAGACAAGGGCAGCTTGATGAAGAGGTTGCACAGCCCAGTTGAATCCTATTCTTTCTTCCATACCATTAGCTTCCCTCATAAGCTGCCTCACTCCTTAGCTGCTGTGACTTCTTTCTCTTCCCTCTGCCCTTGACCTCCATGCTGGGGAGGTTTGGGATGCTCCCATTCCTCTCCTGATCCATCCAGCATCTTCTCCCTAGGGCAAGGGTGTGTTGGGTTCAGTAGGTGCTTTTCTCTTCTCCTCACCTCCCCTTAATCTCTTCCCTTCATACCTGGGGCAGGCATACAGAGCCATATCAGGGCATGAAGCTGAGGCTGGGGCTGAGCTGGAAAGTGTCACAGGCTCCCTAGAAACACAAATTGATCTACAAATGGTTGTGAAGAGTCCTGAAGCTCTGGCTGTGTTAAACTTACCACATTCTTTATCATGTCCAGGCACACATTTAACAGAGGAACCTTATCAGATTAACAAGAAAGGCCCTTGTACTCATTTCATAATGGCTAATAAATATGTAATATGAATTTGATATATTTTAACATATCTAACAATGATATTATTTCTACAACCTGTTTCTTCAAATGATTTTAAATGGCTTTTCCAACCTGCAGTTACAGCTTAGAAATCTCTTGTGGGTCGCACCTTCAATTCACAGCAAAGAAAACTTAGAGCACTTAGAAGAAAACTTTTTAAAAATTATTATTATAGTTTTAAAATTGAGTGAGATCAGTATTTTCCTTTAAATGAACTGCCCAAAGATGTGTGCATCATGAGTGCACAAACACAATGGAAACTAAGAGCAATATTGTGTATCTGAAATGCTATTTTTTTGACATAGCCTAATATGTGGATGATAAGCATAAAGAAGTCTAATAAAATGCTAGATAATTGTCCACATATGACTAGATACATAAACAAATAATTGTATTTTTTTTTTGTTAGGCTATGTCCTTGCAGTGTGGCACATGGCACAGAACCAAATAGTTCAAAAATATTTGAACTGCATGCACCGCATGGTCCAAAGATAAAATCAAAGCTCTGTCTCTTCCAAAGCAAATTACTGCAGAAAAGTGTTACAGGGACTATCTCAGTCAGAGCAGTAAAGTACAGTGACATTCTTCACTGTTACAGAAAATCAGTACAATTTCATTACCCTGCCTTCCTGCAGGGCAGCTTGATGCACTTGCATTAAAATCTCCATATCTTACCTGTTTCTTGAAATGCTTCCTGTTTATGTCTTGAGAGTTCTGCTCTAATTTTAGCACAAACCCCCCTCTAGCTTTATAAAACAACTCATTTTAGAATTAGCTTACTGCATTTTTATTCTGTATTTAAAAAACAAGACAACCCTGAAATAAAACATGGTTTGGTTTAACAACTTAAGCAATGTCGTGCAAATCCTGCAACATCTTTGCTTACCAATTAGTTTTCTCTCTGAGTTTGTTGCTGTCTTAGATAAGAACCTTGGTTTGTTCTGCTGCTTGTTTTACTGTTCTGTTAAGGCCATAATGTGATGGACATTTCATGAAGGACGATAATGAAAACACACCATTAGTCCTGAGTTGCAGCAATATAAACTGAGATAGGAAGCAAAAATAAGAAGCAATGTGGAAGGCTGGAGGATGGGCAGTGCTCCCTAAAATGGCTCTACAGATAAGAGAAACAGTTTCAGATCAATCTTCTAAATCATTAGCATTGCAGTAGTTCATACCACATGAGACTAAATGGTTATTCTTAACAGTCAGTGCAGATAGGCTAAAAAAAAAAAATACCTTTTTTCCCATATATAGAACCATGTCATTTAGTAACTCACTTTTACAGCATCTTCGGGTTGGCTTTGCACTCAAAATAATTTAACTAGATCTCAATCTGTTTTAAAATAATATTATATAATAATATTCTAACTAATGTTTGTGTGTGTCAGCTTTATTGCTCACATCAATGTCAACTTAAAATCATTAGGCACAGTACAGAGTTCCACATGTTATTCTGCATGATAATGCAGTACTTAAGGAGAAAGGTCACTCCTCAAAGTAAATGTAGTTCAATTATTTGGGCTGTTTTCCCTTCCTGGGCTGCTGACAGCTTCACTGGTTACCAGAACGGAAAGCCCATATTTTAGTAAGAGTGTCCCCAGGGCTCAAAATCCTTCACCTAGCCCAAAATATAATCGTAGCAGTGATACCCATCCAAATTGTGATCAGGTGAGTTTCCTGACCATATTGTAGACATTACAGAATTTGTGGTGTTTTGGAGGGGAAAGATGGGGAGTGTAGCTGTAATGTTTTATATGTGCACTCACATCTTGGGGCTTAATTTAAGGCTGCTTTTCAGCTAACTAATAAACAGCTGTCAAAGTCAGCAAGTCTGTTTCTTCATGGATGAGAAACTAGTAATATGAAGTCTAATATTTTCTAAGCATAACTTGTTCTGTTTGCACACATAATCCCAGTCTTAGTAAATGCTTGCTCCAGCTGTTCCCTATATCCCTCAGGAAAGCTGTACCTCATGTACTGCAGAGTAGCAGCACACATGGAGATCTAACTGTCATGTGAAATACCCAACAATAGCTGTATAGAAATTGCATGCTGTATACACAGATTGAGGCTTGTGGCCAACTTTTGCTATATACAGATTTTTCTTGAGATGAAGGGAATCACTAGTCTCTTTCTTTATAGCTGCTTTCCTCCAGCCCAACCAGAACAACTGCAGTGGCCACAGCAGTCATCAGGATTACCTATTAAATCTTTTCTGCATGCAAAAGCCCGATTCCTGTTTATGTCAGATTGACTAGAAGTGCTGTGGAGGAGCATGGCAAGTTCCTGATCTACAGCTGAGCTGGCCTAGAAACATAAATCTTCCCCATCATTGTTATATCTGCATGTAAACCAGCATCTGTCTTTTACCCACCCAGAACCTTGCACACTGCCATAATGATACAACTAAATAAGAAGTGCACACAGCCTGGTATAGATAGGACAGGTAATCTTTAATATTACTGAATATTGAAGAGAATCTGCTGTGGTATCTCTAGAACTCACCTCTAGGATACTGTTACACCAGCAGTGATGAAGACCAAGCTTGACACAGTTGTAATTTCTCCCTCTGGTCTCATGATGGCTCATGCTACTGGTCCACATGTTCAAATGTATTCAGAAACTGGAAGATACACACATGCACTTCTGTTTTCCTCAAATGTATTCATTTGGATGACACTGTTGTTTTTCTTTTAGCCTGTTCTGTCTCTATGAGTTTCAGTGTGTTCTAGGAACTTGTGGACAGTATTCTACTTCAGGTTATACTTCTGGTAAAAGTCACATACCCTTAACTCAAAGAATTTATTTTGTCGCTTTTGTATAATATGGTTTACTTTGCCCTTGCATTAGAGCTGAGATGAAAGAAGGCACTACAATAACCACAAGCTTTTTGATAAAGGGGATCTTCTAGTTACAGCCAGAGAAGGGGTGCTTTCTGTTCTGCCCTTGATGTGTGGCATCAGTCTTACTGCCATACATAATCAGAGCAGGAAGGAATGAGCTAACATGCTGAGAAATAATGAAATGCATGACCTAGAAAAAAAGAAGAGCAGTGAAATTATAATGAAATGCATGACCTAGAAAAAAAGCAGTGAAATTAAAACACAAACTAAACATTCAGTGTACCACAGTTAAAGAAACATGGAATGGCAAGATTTTTAAGCTAGCAAAACCCCAGGAAAGAGCTGAATTTTCATTTTACCTCTGATATATCAATTTTGCTTTGGCATGGTTATATAGATTATCCCTAAACTCCTAGTGAAGTGAGTAATATTTGCTTTTTTCATGTGAACATCAGCTTCAGGAGAATCCATTTAAAGTCACTGTCCCTCATGCTGTTCAAAACTTAGTCCTTAGCTGAAAAGAAAGAGAATGAGATGTAATTGTTGTACCATGTAGCTTTATATCAAAATTACGTGTTACGTGCATTATGTACATGATTCACAATGGTGTTACTGAGTCTATACTGAAGCTTGACCATTGAAAAATTAAATACAATACAACTGATGACCACCAGTTACATGGAGCAGCCTTTTCCTTCTTTTTTAAAGATTAGTTTTATGAACGACGTATAAGTAACTAAAAGGGATAATTCGGCCTCATTTGCGTATGAACGACGTATAAGTAACTAAAAGGAATAATTCGGCCTCATTTGCAATTGATAAATTTTCAGGAATATTTCATCTGATTAAGTGTATAAAATAGCAGTTCTGGGCTGTGATTCATCTAACATAGACCAGCAGGATGGGATTCTTAGTGCTATGACTAGTTAAAAGACTGTGTGCCAAGCTAATAACTTCTTTTATTTGGTCCCCTCTTGGCTCGTGCAGGGCACAAAAGCAACATGTCAGACATATTGTCCTCAGCAGACTCTGCTTTAGTATGTAAAGCTGTGACCCTACTGTCCCATGAGTCCTTTTGTTACAGGGGTGTTGGTTAATTCAGCACCTTATCCTGATAACAAGCCTGGGGTTTTGTTTAGGGCATTACAAATGCCAGCTAGAGAGGTACAAAAGGGGTGTGGTGAGTTTACTTTGGATATGGTGACCTCTGTATGCCTTGTAGGAAGTCAGTGAGCTTAATCACTCTCTCAATGAGCTCAGAAGGCTTTAAAGCCTCGTATAGCATAAACAGGGAAAGAAATCTCTCCCAGCAGAGATGAATTGCAGCTACACACAGGCATCTTCTCTGGGGAATGTGGAGGATGATTCTTATCAATCAAATTATATAACAATGTAGACAAGATTTTTTTAATTTTTTTGTTTCCAAATAGTGTCTAGGGTAATAGTATTGCCAGGGAGGATCTGAGCTTTTTGTAACAAATTGAATAAAAAGCCTGCTGTGATTGCTCAGTGTCTTAACCAAATCCACCTTTTATTCTTCCTGTGCCAAAACATTTCTTCATAGGTTGGAACTTGAGTTTTCTTGAGTGTCAAAAACTTTATCAAGGATGCATCCAGTAACATACGGGTATGCTTTCACTGCCAGTGTAAGGACTTTTAGGTCTAAGGGGAAAAATATTCATTATATCATGTTACACATTCTTAATTTGTGTCATCTGGAAGGACAAACCAGAACGTCTATAGATCATCTTTGTGCAAGTTTTGCATTACTCCTGGATGCTCTGCATGCTTTGGCAGGCCTGCCAATATACTCCAATTCTGTCAGAAAACAGATTGTCTTTGGATTTCAGATTTGAGATAGACTGGGTAAAATGGATCTAGAATATGATATGTACTAAAATGATTACTTCTATCATTTAAATGGTGATAAAACTCCTAAGAGAAGCTTGAAACTTAATGAAAAGTTAGAAAGCGTGTGGAAATAATTTAGTTGTCTCACAAAAGAAAAAAAAAAAAAGAACTTTTATCTAATCTTGAAATCCCTCCAAGGGCTTTCTAGTTACTTTATAACAGACAGGATGAGTATTAAAACCTGTTAAAAATTAGGTCTAACCAACATAATTGCAGAAGATTCACTGTTCAGATTTCTCAAGTAAGAGAAATGCTAAATAACATCTGGAGAAAAGTTGATGTTTCAGATGATGAAATTTCCTCTATAATTTTTTCAGATTAGTGATGCAGTTTAGTCCAATAAGACAACAGTTACATGGATCATCATTTACCTTCATAGACAACATGGAGTTTTAAACAGAAATGGAGCTGAAACACAACACAAAATGGTGCTTTTCACTTGCAACTACATATAAGAATGTTTCAGCTACATTTTAACTTGATTCAACTGCTGCTCAGGATTAAAATATCATTCCTCTACTGTACCAATCAGTCTCAATGCCTGTTATTTTCACAAACATAAATTTACCACGTTCACTCTCTTTTTCAAGGTTTCTTCTTAGGGCACCAAATCCAATCTGCTCTGAGCCTTTTAAGGTTTTCAGCAGAAGGTCATGATATCAAGTCATGAAAAAATGAGAGGCAAAGCTTTGCTTATGGCTCTTAACAGTACTCTGATGACACTTGTTGTTACGTGAGGTATATTACTTACACTCCTTTGGTGGTCTGATTGGAGCAACATGGTGGAGGACTACATTAATTTCACTAGGTGCTAGTTCCAGTACTTTTTTTGACTCAAAACAGGATTATCTTTAGATATGCTATTACTTTAAATTAGTTATTATGGCATAATTGTGCCATGATCATTATACTGTATATACACAATATATACAATAGCTGCTTTTCAATTGTTACAGTGCATACAATCTTTAGCCGTCTCACATTTCCAAGACATTAGTGAGTATCTCATTCAGGGCAGCTTGAATTGCAATGAAACTCAAGTTCATGAAAAAGAAAAAAGCAGGTAAAAGAACAAATAGGTGAAAAGTAGACCTACAAAGCAGTGGAATAAAAATATTAGCATCACTCTTAAAAGAAGTATTCATCTTTTCCTTGTTTAGACTCATATCCCAATCTGATAAAGTCTGATATTAGTCTGAGTGAGCCAGACTTTTTCACATTCCTTTCCTGTCTCCCATGCCCCACCTCAGCCTCCTGTCCTCCAGGTGTCTATGATGGGCCTGGGTTGGGGTTTTTTTGCAGTGGCTACAGAATTAATTTGAAATCAGGAAATAGATTAGAAACATAATGTATGTAAAAAGAGAGAGCACCTTAAGAAAAAAAAATGGTGAGGTATTTTAAAGTTGTGAAGCTCAGTCACTTAGAAAAATACAAGATGGGCTGGTAAAAATAAAGGGAAAAAGCTAGTATAGTTGGGGGGTTATTTTAAAGGAAGCTTAAAGAGCTTTGTGGCTTAACTGCTTTTTGTCCTTTTGCTCAGTTTTTCAAATATTAAGAGTATTATTATAAAATTTAGTATAACAACTTGATGATGCTTATTGTTTTGAAACATAATACATTGTCTCGTTTTGCAAAGGGCCCAACACAATTTGACCTGTATAGTTTCTTTTAGGTATAAGGTAAGGCTACTGCTTTTCCTGTATTCTGGAGCAAGAGAAAAGGAGTAATATACAACATACTGCTATTAAATACCTTTGTAACTCTTTCCTGGATGAGAGATCAGCGTGGTGTGTGTCCATGTATGCGTGTATGGGGTGTGAGTGCAGTCACAGGGTCAGGCTATAGGTGGGAGGACCTGTGTGCCTGCAGTGCTGTGTGTGTGAGTGAGTGATGGCTAGTGAAGGTCAAACCAGACAAGCCAGTGAGCAGATTAAATGGTCCGTAAGTAAGAGGTGCAAGGGGTCTTTAAGGGCAGCTCGAAGTGTGAGAGCTGCATGAAAGCAGCTGAAGTGAACACTGATTCCTGCCTGGACCTACAGATCACACCTTTATCTAAGGTGAGGCCAAGATGGTCCTCTTCTGTTGTATTTTATTGATTAACATTTTAAAGGTGATAAAATGCTAGAAGAGAAGATACTACAGTGAACAAAGGGTTGCTCGTAAGTCATAATAGTCCAAATCAATGAAACCTAAATAATGATAAGCATCGAGCACATTGTTGTTACAGAGAAACATTGCAGATCAACCCAGGTCTCACATAGAATAAAGTTGCAGGAACCTAATTATTTTTCTAAATAACTTTTTCCCAACTGTAGGCACATCTAGGAGAGATATGGCAAAATTCTGAGTTTTTGCTGCTACCTGACTTGTCTAACTCTGTTCTGTCACTTTGAATCCCACGCTTATCAGGAAATGACAGATTTTTTCACAGGCATACACAGGCCAAGAAAAACAACAACTACTAAAACAGGGGAAGAGGCAAGATTTATAAGATCGCTCCAAAAGAATTATTTAAAAGATTCTTTTCCTCTCAAGAAATGTATTTGTTCAGGGACCATATGAACCCAGGTACAGTGTCAAAAACTGAACAATTGTTCATTTGTATAGACCTGGTATATCTCTGAATAGGATGATAATTTGATATCTTCTTTGCACAACACTGAAATAAAAACATTCATCTAGTGCAACCATTCTTTGCATTTTTCCTCCCATTGTAGAATCACTCATATGGACATGTCAGGTTATGCAACACTGGATAAAACATGGTGGATTACTTAAATATTAAATAAGAAATGGCATGCAAAAAACTCCACTGATTTGGCTAACAAAAATGCAAGGATAAAAACTAGTTGATTCAGAGATTTTTGAAGGAAAAACACATCTTTTAATGCTACAAAGGTGCACTTTAGTTCTATCTATCTCTGTGATAGAGAGATAGATTAAATATCTACAACTGTTAATGAAGGACATTGAATCCACTCTTCCCTTTTATCATTTTTCCATAAAAAGAATCAATGTAGCAGTAAAAACATTGAATTGCTAATTCTGAGGGCAACTTAGGGTAAACAGAAGTAGACCTTATAAGGAGTAAAGACTACCTATTTTAGTACTTAAGGATGTTAAAGAAATTACTTATGTCTCCTTCACAAAGACAGCATGCCTGGTAGAATCCAGGGGGGGGGAATGAAAGATCCTTGACAGCTTTTCTTACCTACCTGCACCCTTGCTCCCATTTACACTGTCTGGGGTTTGGAACTCCTAAACATGTTTTTTCAGCACGTAGCTTGAACAAATGGTATCAACTAAACCCATTTTTCCTCTCTTTTCCCATAGAAACTAAGAAATCCTCTTTGATTGCTTCATGTCTAGCAACCTAATGGAGTATACTTGCCTATGTATCTTGAAGTCTTCTATCAGATTTGGCTGACCAAATTCTGAGAATCTGAAACTATAAATGAAAGCGGGTATACATCTAGAACCTTTGTATGGTGGTCAAATATATGATTACAGCTGAAATAAAAGCATCAGCCACATTTTCAGAATCTGTCTTCATTTATGTGTCTTG
>NW_008677601.1:7011-34969 GCF_000695815.1 Acanthisitta chloris | reverse complement strand
TGCACTTTTCATCCTGGTAATAATTTCCTAGCCACTTCCTCTAAGGCTGTAAAATTTAACAAATTTCGGTTTCTTCTATTTTGCCATATACCTAGTCCGTAAGCACAATTAGAATGCACCAGAGGGTAACCTTAATTCAGCAGAAGTAAACGGTTTTATAACCTTTAGGGGTTTTCAAATAAAAGGACTTTGAGAGTGACAGCTACTTTTCAAAAGCTGTGATCTCAAGTTAAATTTCACAAGTTATATAATCATTTTGGCAGGCTGAATCACATACATTGCTAATATTATACGGAAACATATTACAAGCAAAGCTTACTTCTTAATAAGTAAATATATACAGAATAAATATGGAGGAACTAGCACAGAAACCTTTGATGATTTTTAAAAATGCATCTGCCTGTGCTATGCATCTAGTAAAGATGTACAGAACATTCTGAGCTAGAAATGCAAAAATCCCAAGATGATGGAATTCATCCCTCTGGAAGTACAGCATATGTTATATTACACTTGAGTCAACAAATTGGCATTTCTGAAAAGATAGATGAAACTATGATTCCTAACATGTATCAACAAGGTTTGATATAGTTTTAGAGCATGCAAGGAATTTTGTACTCTTATTTTAAATTTTCAACAAGAATTAGTAAAATTAAAGCAGTGTGGCAAAGGTGGTTTTCAGCAGTACTAAATCTGTGTTTGCTTTCAATTAACATATACAGCACAACTGACTCTGTCTTGACTGTATTTGCTTTGTGTGGAAAGTATTTTGGTACTGCAGGGACTGAGGGGTGGCTTAGTCTGGAGAAAAGGAGGCTCAGGGGAGATCTTATTGCTCTCAACAACTACCTGAAAGGAGGTTGTAGTGTTTCTTCTGCTAAGTAACAAGCAGTAGGACAAGAGGAAATGGCCTCAGGTTGTGTCAGGGGAAGTTTATATTGGATATTAGGGAAAATTTCTTCACTGAAATGGTTGTCAAGCATTGGAACAGGCTTCCCAGGGAAGCAGTTGAGTCATCATCCCTGGTGGGGATATTTAAAAAACATGTGAATGTGGTGCTCTAGGACATGTTTTAGTGGTAGACTTGGCAATGCCAGGTTAAGGGTTGGACTTTATGATCTTAAGGGTTTTTTCCAATGTAAATAACTCCACATTTCTGTGAGAAGCTGCCAGGAGCTTCCCTCATGTCCCACAGAGTCAATCACAGTTGACTTCAAGATGGACCTGCTGCTGGCTGAGGCTGTGTCTGCAAGAAATGGTGGCAGCTCCACTGGGATAACGTATTTAGAAGGCAGGAAAAGAAAACTGCACAAATTCATTCAGAGAGAGGAGTGCGAATATGTGAAGAAACAGCTCTGCAGACACCAAGGTCAGTGAAGAGGGAGGGGAAGGAGGTGCTCCAGGCACGAGAGCAGGGATTCCTCTGCAGCCCAGGGTGAAGACCATGGTGAGTCAGGCTGTCCCATCCCATGGAGGTGAGGCTGTGTCTGCAAGAAATGGTGGCAGCTCCACTGGGATAACGTATTTAGAAGGCAGGAAAAGAAAACTGCACAAATTCATTCAGAGAGAGGAGTGCGAATATGTGAAGAAACAGCTCTGCAGACACCAAGGTCAGTGAAGAGGGAGGGGAAGGAGGTGCTCCAGGCACGAGAGCAGGGATTCCTCTGCAGCCCAGGGTGAAGACCATGGTGAGTCAGGCTGTCCCATTGCAGCCCATGGAGGTCCACGGTGGAGAAGGTTTGTTTTCAGTACTTGTCACTCCACGAGGGACCCATGCTGGAACAGCCTGTTCCTGAAGGACTGCAGCCCATGGGAAAGACCCACTATGGAGCAGTTGCTGAAGAACTGCAGCCTGTGGGAAGGACCCTCATTGGAGAAGTTCATGAAGGGATGTCTCCTGTGGGAGGGACTCCACACTGGAGCAGAGTGTGAAGAGGAGGGAGTAGCAGAGATAGTATGTGATGAATTGACCATAACCCCCATTCCCATCCCCCTGCACCACTCAAGAGGAGGAAGTAAAGAAATCAGGAGTGAATTTGGGCCTGACTTATTTTAGTTTACTGTTTATACAATATTGCAATTTCTATGTGAAAGTCATGCTATCAACAAGAAGTGCTGCTTTGACTAGATATTTCCATCAATACTAAAGTTTTTCTGCTGGGAAATACAGGTTGAGTCTTAATGACATGACAACAGTGTGTGGGAATGAACAGCACTTTCAACTACGACAGTTCAATTCATAGCAAACACATTTCCTGGTAACGTAACTTCACTTAGGCCAGGAAATCTACCCTGACAAGAAAATCCTTGCTGCATGGAAGAATTAGGCACTTACCTGACTTGATGTGCAAAAATGCTGAACCTCTAACAGCTTTCATTGTGACTGCTAAAGTATCTGCAACTGGTTTTAGGAGCTTCATTACTTATGAAATGTCCCTGCCTTATTCCTAGCATGGAGTCTGCTTAGACAAATGTGCAAATGAAATTATCCAAATATATCAAGGATGGATGACCAAAGGTACACCATGAGATCTCTTTTTAATTAAAGTAGGTATTACTGAAGTCCAGGAAAACTGTGTTTAGTGTCTTGAAAAGTAGTATCACTTGTTTTTTAAATACCTAACCTTTTTCATTAAATCTTGAACATAGTAGACTTGCATAGTGTATATATATATATACACACACACACAAAATACATATATATTAACTTAATATAGTTCTTATATCACTAAAATAAAAATTGTCCTTTCTTGCTGTCTCTACTATGAAAACTGTTGTGAGACTAAGTTGCTAAGTCCTGATAAGAAGTTTTGAAACTCTTCAGAAATTTTTTTCTTACTTTCAAAGAATTCTTTGTATAATAAAATCCATCTGTCAAAGATTCAATGAGCAATGCCCAAGCAACTTATGCATGATGAAATAGGATAAACAAAGAGGAAATGCTATTAGGCAAAAAAGCAATATTAGGCAAAACAAGGATCTGTGCAAGGCAAAGGAATATCAGCATCAGCAACATACTAGCTTATTTATTAATTGACAAGGTGGAGTATACATTAAAAGATAGTTCTTGCACATTTATCTTAGAGTCATCTGTTTAACAACTGCTTACCTCCTACCTCCCCAAGCCCTGAAGCAATGCCTAACTTATCTATGACAGTGACAACAGTAACTCTTATATAATGGAACCTTCATGACACATACAAATATTTTGGAATATTTTAAATCTTAATTTTTGTCAGTAAAAAATATTTTCTGAACTCAGGTTCAAGAATAGCTTTACAGTTCCCACAGTAACATCAAACCTTATTTCTGTTAAACCAGAGTTGGTACATGTGTAAAAGCCCACATGCTTTCTTGCTTACAGGGTCCATAGTTTGTGAGCTCATTAGTTCGTGTGTCCATTCAACCAGAGTCCTTGTTTGTCTTTCAGATGTCACTGCTAATGTTTCTGAGGGCAAACATCTTGGAAGCTTACAGTCCTGGCCATTTCAAAAGGATGGACATGAAGAAATCCATAGTTTGGGGTGACCCTGGTGATGGGATTACTCCAGAGCTACAGGATACAGGCCTCTTTCCTCAGTGCTAAATGCATAAACTTCAGGGGGACACTATGGTCCTTGCCACTAGTCTTATCCTGTTCTAGAGGAGGCTGGCTATGTCTGTCTTATGTGGAACTTGTGTACCTGGTAGTAAGAATGCAAAGGCTGTGCTGCACCACACCAGAATTGTTATTTTCTGATGTGAAACTACATATCCTGCAATATGCCACATTGAGACACAAACTATTGAGAGATAAGACTGATGTATTGCATGTAGCAGATAAGGCTGAGGTGTTGCATATGGCAACAAGAGTCAGCACTGCTCATTCTTACTGCAGACTGGGAGGTGTCCCAGAACTATGGCTGGCTTTTGTTCTGGATGCAGGAAACTGATACACTCCAAAAGACATCCTGAGGCTGAATCAAAATATGTGAAAAAGCAGAGGAGCAGAACCCCAGTGGGAACTGTGGACCTAAATTATCTGGCAGCACAGGCTTATCACTTGAGACAATAAGCTTCCCAGATCTGAAGAAGAAAGGCCTTGGGAATCCATAGAATATCCCAGCTTCCAACAGCATATTTGGGAACCTAGAACATATCCTCAGCTTGGACAGAGATTCCCAGTCATCTAGCCAGACAAGTAAAGTCTTGGGAATGCAGAACATGGGAATTTTGGCGAGAAGAATGCCTCACACACTTCAGGATTGCCAAAATCAAAACTTGATATGGACATCTTCCTATGGAAATAGAGCCCTGTTTCCTTAAAAGTCAGATTGGAAACCATACTGTAAAAAATCCAAGGAAATATCATAATTTAATGAAATTGTCAAATTTATACAATTTTATGGCATTTTTTTAAAATGGATGAGTTAGTATTTTTCACTGGAAAGATCTTTTTCTTGGTAAATACAATTTTACATATCAAGGAATACCTGGTGGGAGCTTTCATGTGACTATGTCACCACTAAGAATGACCTAAGTTTGGAACCAGAATGTCCAAGCTATAGTAACCTAGTAGTACAGTTCACCTGAAATTTCCTATTTCAGCTAATATTTTCAAAATGAAACTTTTAATGGATTTAGAAACTTTAGCAAAAGAGTTCAAAGAGGAGTGGACAAATTAAATTGGGCATAAATAGAGCTTTCATATTCTAGACACAACTATAGGAGCAAAGGAAACTTTTAAGTCACAAAGTTGCCATTATTTTTCAAAGTAGCCCAAAATTTGCCAGTTGACATTTACACCGTGTACAATTTTTACTATAATCATTGTTTTGCCTTGAAAGGAGCATATCTGCATCTCTTTGAATAAACCTGCTCTTGGATTTAGACATTGAAAGGGTGTTCAAATGCCAAAAAATTAATAGCTCCCTTAAAATCCTAGAGGTGAGACTAGATTTCTCTATACTGCAGTATGTTTTCACTTTGAAGTTCTGAACATCTAAAATAGGATCAAAGTGCATCTTTTATTAGTGAAAGCATACAGGATTTTTACTGTCTAAATTTACCTGGGTATTAATTTTTGCAGCTACCACTGAATTCTTATTCCGTAAAAGGTATCTAGAGCATATACAATTAGACTCTGGTATAGATTCCAGAGAAGTACAGATGGTAGCAAATATATGCAACGTATTTAGTATTTCTGCATTAAAATGTCTTCTTTCAGCTACTTAAAGCACAATATTCATTTTAGTTACAATATATTAACTTATTTTCCAGAAGTCATCGTATTTATAGTGATCCTCATAGCTCCCAAAATACAGTCCTCTTGCTTTCAATTTGATTCTTATGACAAAAATTCCCTACAAAGGGACTCCTGTAGCTAGATGCAGGGAGTCTGCCCTGAGAGAGGTGGCAAGTACCCCAAATATCCAACAAACTCTAGCCTGAACAGCCAGGGCCTCATTCCATATGAAAAATAAAACTCAGCCAAATCCTTCAATCTCAGTTGAATATTTAGGCATCTGTGCTGCAGTTGGACATCATGCATGATTCAGCACACCATGACACTCTCTATTCTGCCATTCTCTTTCAAATTGTGGAGTTTCCAAAAGACATTGCAAGCATTCCCACTCCCTGCCTCTGAAGGTGGCATGTACCATGAGCTCCAGCAAACAGCAAATGCAGACATGAGGAAATTTCCTTTATCCAGAACTGCTGAAAAGCTTCCTATCCCACTAAAGAGCCAACCAGATCCATAATACCTAGAAGATCTGTATTTCAGAACTGGCATTACAGGATAAAGGTCAGCACCACTACCAACAATCCAATACTAAACAAGATAGCCATGCTCAGCTATATAGTGTTATCCAGTGCTTGCATATCACCCAAAGGATATACAGCTGCACAACAAGCACAGAACTGGACTGAAGATACTACTGTCTGAAAAAAAAAAAACAAAGCAGAAATTTTGCCAGTCAATGTCACTGGAGTCCTCAAAAAGTACCTAGATGACTGCCAAGAGCTGGCCACATAAGTACACACTAGCACTTTATGGACCATTTGTATATGCAGCCAACATAAAGATAAGGAAGAGGTAGTTTATTTTCTAGGGCAGAGAACCATATAATCCATCTGTTCAGTCAACCTGCTTAAGGACAGGCTTTTGGGAAAATAGCTGGCATCCTAGTTGCACTCTGGAAGAGGTTAAAACATTTCTACACAAATATAAAAATAAGTGAAGGTAAAACCTGTTCCTAATTTAGGTAGAGGCATCCAATTTATTTCTTCTAGTTCTGTAGTATACCAGCATAGCCCTACTCTTGGCCCATCTCATGTACAGATATAGAACTTTGTCTCTCATGCTCCATCTGCCTGCTTGGTCACCTCTTGTTCCACTCATTGTATATTTCTGGAATACAGACATGTTTTTATTGATCTAAATTATTGATAAGAACACTTGGACAAGATGACATTCTGTCCTGTCCCATAACTTAAGGCCAAAGAAGTTCTTCATCTGGCAGGATGTCTCCCAGTACTCAGCAACCCAAGCATGCAAATCAATTCTCCAGTCAGTAAGGAATTTACCATGTGAGAGTTATCATACAGTTCTGACTAAAACCTCTGTAATTTCTGGCCCTGCAATTACAGATATTTTTTTCTCCAGCTCTGGAACATACTGATAAGGGATTATAGTAATGACATGCCTGTGGTCCTTCAGATTAACTCATGAGGAAGTGCACACAGGGAAATTGGAGTGGATAAAGAAACTCAAACTGATGTTGAGTACTGATAACCCTTCTGGAGCCATCTGCAGTGAAGAACTCAGTGGCTGGATTTTTTGTGCTGCTGAGTGTGGTAATGGATGAAAGAAGAAAACACAATTTTTTTCCCCAAAGTATAGGGTTTTTTGTCAGAATGGTCAAAAAAAATCAATGTGAGATGAATTTTTAAATTCCTTTAATAAAATGTAGCCATTCCATCTAGCCTTCTGAAACAGAAGAAACTGCCTGCTCCTCAGGGAAGATATATGCAATACCAAGAATTCTAGTTTGGGTTTTGAGTAGCAACAATTTTCTCCACAGTGCTGAGCTATACTACCAGGTTTCTTCCTTATTCACAAACATGTAAAAGACTTGCTAATACAGGCTTCTAAAATACAGTGGGAAAAGTACTATCCACTTTCCTTTCCCCCACCCTGTGCCACAAGCTCTGCAGTGCTGTTTCTTAGCAGTCTAATGAAAGCACTGTAGGCTTAGTATGCAATTGCTAACATTTTGTAAGCATTATTTTCTTAAATTCTACCTACTACAGCAGCTCATGGTTTCTCAGAACAAAAATCTTTCTCTTCTGTTTTATTGGTATCTGCCTTACATGGCCAAAAGAGTGCAGCTGAGATGAAGAGGAGAAAAAATGAGAAGACAGAAGCAATGGGCATTGTGGAAGGAGTACAAGAACAGATGAAGTAGGTATACTTCAGTACTTGTTAAATTAATATTTTGCTTTGTAGAGACATGAAGTTGCAAGAAAAGAAAATATCTCCTTTTCTTCCTTTCTTCATTAAGAAACAGTTTCCTGTGCCCTTTATATACATGAGTCTAAGATAAAAATGCCTATGTTTCCATATACATTTAAATGAGTCTCAAGTATAGCAGTTTTGAGCTAAGGAAAGAGAAATAATATTGATATATACCCTGTTAAAATTTTTGATTGAGTGAAGCTCTTTAAATGATACCAGAGTTGTCTTATACTTTCTGAAACTGGGACTAATGTGTTCACCAGTGTGGCACAGAACCAAAATCAATGACAATAGATTAACTTTAATACGCTGAAGGTAATGGTTACATTTTGGAAGGAACATTATCTCAAATTAGCTTTAGCCATGCTGCTAGAACAAATAAGGCCAATACTTAGAAGTTAAATGCATTTCAATCCATATAAATGAAATGGATTTAGTCAATACTACCAAACAAGCATTTTGCTTCAGCAGACAAAACTCTGGGACATCTCTCTGATGACTTTGGGTATGAACATCTGTCAGCCACAAATAGACTCCTTACTAATCCAGCCAATATTGAAAGCAGGTAAAATAACTTCAATAGAAGGTTCAGTTGTTTAGTGCCTTGGCTGTATACTCATAAAGTTGTACCTACTGAAACCAGTTAGAAAACATTTCTAGGTCCATTTTCATAACATGCAAAACTTTTCTGATCTCTCCTCTATTCCCTAAGGCAAATATTACTGGATATGCTGCAATTCTGAGACGGTGGTGAGATGTGCTGCCTTATGACATGTTAAGTAATATATGCCCTTTTCACAGTGCACTCACTTTTTCCAGACAATTTTACAAATCCTGGCACAATTTTGAGATGTTTTTTCCTCTGCAGGTGATGTTAATCGCTTTAGAAATAGATTACCCACTCGAGAAGGAAGTGTGAGATAGATGAGCATCCAAATCCCTTCTTCATTCATTGTTTAAGAGGTAATTTCAAAATTTAAAGCTGTCTAAAGATTCTGTCAGAGATAGCTGGAAGATGGAGAGGGCAGTCAGAAAAACCCTCAGGGGATTATTTCTATTTGGTTGAGTAGCTCAGAGTGCTGTCAAATATTAGTGGAATAAAAAACTTTGACTTCATGAAGTGACAATCATAGAGGGGGCTGAGATGAATTCACAGATATGTGCCAGCCTTGAGTTCAGCCAAGCTCTTCATCTCAGTAAAGGATGTATTATTTTTTTTGGCAGCAGGTTCCACAGGTTGATCATGAGCTCTGTTTTAACATATTTCCTTTCATCAATTTACACCTCTCTGAGAAAAAAAAACCCAGGTGTGAATATTCAAAAGTATTTATCTTCTTTAATTTTGACGTTTACATAAGTGTCTCCTGCTTTAAAAAGGCCACCAACTATATGCAGGTAAAGATCAGAATTCTGACCAATGAAAAAACTAATTGCAGACTATTTTTTTAAGAAACATTGACAATAGTTGCTGTTGGCATCTCTCTTTTCTGTATGTCCCTTATTTGTGAAAGAGTCCTACAATTATCTATGAGTCTCTGGACAGAGAATTTTGCAGAAGTAGATAACAGTTTAGATGTAACATAAACAATCTTTTATATGAATGATGACATAGAGAAAAGTGCTCATTATATGCTGAATATGAAATCTTGTATTAAAAGATAGCACCGTTAACACTAAAAAAATAGTACCTTAAAATTCCTCATAGAATTTAAGCTATGGAATTAACTCACTGTCAGAAAAAAAAAGAAGGCATTTAGACAAAAGTTAATAGGATTTCAAAGATTATTCATTTATACAACTGGTTTCACCTTAATGGTTGACAGACGCCTGTCCATTTTACATGTTCATTGTCATGCTTTCCCCCTCTGTTTTTCACAAGTACCAAATACAAGATGGGTATTTGTCTCACTTGAGGGACTCTGTTTCAAAAAGATCTGAATGAATAACAGAATTAGATAGTAAGAACAGGAGCTGCAGGGCAGGTCAGGTGCTCACCGGAGGGGTGAATGCAACAGGTACTGCTGAAAGAATAAATATCATGCCGGTAGTAGGTGGTTGGTGAAATTTTTTAAGTAATGTCCCTAAAACTGATCTCTTCTAATATTTTCAATAACAATGTTGGCATTAAAAAAGGGTGCATGCCAATAAAGCACTGAATATGCTAGGCTGGGATGTCTTACTATGAAAGAGGACTGCAATAACTGAATGACCACAGGGACTGAAACAAGGAAAATGAGAATAAAATCAGTATTGCTATATGCAAGGCAATTGAAAAATACTGTCGATCTCAGTGTAAATTGGGAGTTTCCATTTGGAAATAACTGATAAGCCACAGGACCTGTAATCTCAAGCAATTATCTACAGGTTCATTACAAGCTATCAGGATTAAGCACCAAGAAAGGCAAATGCAATTCTATTTTGTATGAGGAAAGTATTTCAAAGAGAGGGAAATATTAGTATCATTATAACAGATACTGATCAACTCCATTGAGAAAACACAGCAAACTCCTAAATATCTGTGCTGAAAAATATGAGTGCAAACCAAACATGTACAGAGAACGGCAAATCCATGTCTAAATTGTGGCTATGGGCACCTCACAGAGTATGCCTTGATGAAAGAGTAATCAGCTGGAGGCTATTGATGAATGAGTTCACATATATGCCTTGATTTTCTTCCCATAGGGTCATGGTTTCAGCTGGGCTAATTTTCTTCCTAATACCTAGTGCAATGTGTGTTTTGGATTGAGGATGAGAACAATGCCGATAACCCAATGATGTTTCAGTTGTTGCTGAGTAGTGCTTACCCTAAGTCAAGAACCTTTCAGTTTTGGCAAATGGGGGAAAACAGAGGGGTGTACATACAGATTTTACCCCCACACAGCATAAAAATCCTACTGAACCTGCACCTAGAAAACATCCCTGACTGTTAGAGGACAGGCATATTCTTAATGTCCAAGTCAATAAAGAACTGTATTTCTACTTAAACTTTAAAGGAGACTAGAAAAGCTTGTTTAGAGGACAGGCATATTCTTAATGTCCAAGTCAATAAAGAACTGTATTTCTACTTAAACTTTAAAGTTTAAAGTTTAAACTTTTCCTAATGTTGCAAAATTAAGTCTTAGCTGGAACAATTTCCATCTATAAATAGAGGTGAGCATTAATACCAGAAAAAGAGGAGATAAAAATGATAAAATTATCATAACAGCAAATGGATAAAAGTTGCCTATATGTACATGTAGCAGGATTAAAAAGAAGTTCTATAGCAAGTATCAGAGCAGTGAAATTCTGAACAGCCTTTCCAAAAGATCTGTCTGTTCCCAAGATTTATTCCTTTTACAAATGGAATTTCGAGTGCCTGGGATTATCTGAACTTGTGCTTGTGCAAGGCCAGGACTGAAGATGCCCTACTAAACCTACCTTTGCAAGATTTCACTGGAAGTATTGTCAAATAGCTGTTTCTTATTCACAGTTATTTTTGCAGACCATTATTTAACAACTTTTGCTACATATGCTGCATGTGTACAGCATTGTTTCAGCAGAGCAAGAAGTGAGCCTACATTAAGTGTCTTGCAGAAATCTAAGCATATTGCCTTAACAAATTTTAGTTCCAATACAGAAATAATATGCCTGTTACATAGCATTGGCCACAACACTGTAGAAGCCAACAGTGATTATTGACACCATAATAAATACAATAAGGTACACCTCATGTCTCTGTTATGAAGTATAAAGATTACTTTTGTAACTGCAGAAGAAGTCAGCATTTGTTTGAGGTTTTGAAGCTAGATATTGGGCAGCTGATTGCCTTGCTAAGAGAAAGCATTTAAAGCTTATACTTTTTAAAAACTCATTTTTTCTGCTCTCACTGCTTGTTAATTCAAGTCCACTGATAACTAAATTGTCACCAGGAAAATCCTCCAGGGTTTAACAGCACCCAAGTAATTTTGCTCTTAAGCAGCTAAGTCACTGCATCTCATTTATTCTCTGTCATAACCTATAAATTATTTTTCTTTCATCTTCTTTTCAGTCCTACAGAAGGAATTTGAAGAGACAGCCTATGTCTATCCCAGAGCACTGGTAATAGACTGATCCCCTGGCATGCTAACCTTGTGGATCTCCAATTTGCGACCTCTGACTTGGTGTTAGACAACTGACTTGGGGCTTTAGCTCCCATTCCAAGAGCAAGGCAAGTAAAAGTAATGCTCAGCTGTGTCCAGGACCACGTGATGATGCCAAGGTCTGCAACCATTGACCCAAGCACAACCAGCAGTCACAAGGAACATCCCACCTATGCAATTTTTCAGCAGAAGAACAATAGAATGGAAGGTGATTTCTATAAACAGTGCTATAATTTCCTAACAGGAGTAGAAGTAGATGCTTCCTTTATTTCAGAGCCACACAGCTCAGCACTTCCAGCTATGGCATCACCACAGAAACAGTGGCTCTTCATTGTTCATGTCTGCAGCAGTGCTTACACTGGTGATGGGCACAGAGCCTTCTCCCAATAGTAAGCTTTTGCCTGATTCATATGGCCAAATGGGTGCCAAAAATCCCCAAACCTCTTTTTTTGCCCCCTGAAAACTTGAAGCAAAGCCATGGGCAATGCAGTCAACTTCTGAGAAATGCAGGACTTATTGGTAAGGTACTGCTCTCAGCTGGAGGCAGTCAGAGGGCTGATACACAAATGTTCAGACCAATTTTCAGACAGCTTCTGTTCATCAAAGAGTTTCCCTTGTGTTCACCCTCCATTCTGTCTTGGTTTCTTTAAAATTATCCTCCATGTCCTTGATATCTTCTATTGAATGTAGATGTTGAGGTGTTCATAGTGGGGGGCTGCAGAAGTGGCAGGGAGGAGGAGGAGCAGCTCTGGAGTGGAACAGAAATCTACATCAGCCTGTGGAGGACTCCAAGCTGGAGCAGGAGAAAAGAGTGAGGAGGAAGGAGAATCTAGGCCTACTGCTATGTACTGGCCGTAACCCACAATTTCGCATCCCCCTGTGCCTCTGGGTGGGGTAGAGAAGTCTAAAAGAGTGAAGAAAGTGAAAGAGGGGAGGAAAGAGTTGTTTTAATGTTTGGGGCTTGATTTCTTACCACCCAAATCTATAAAAAAGATTGGCAATAACTTAATTCTTGGTAAGTCAAGTCTGTTTTGCCTGTGTCAGTAACTGGAAAGTAATGCCCCTGTTTCTATCATCACCTATGAGTTTTCTCATTCCTGTTTTTTTCTTGTTTTCTCTCTCTGCCCCCCTGGGAGGGTGATGATGGGGTGAGTGAGCAGCTAGGTGGGAGTTTGGTTGTTAGCTAAGACTAACCCACCACATATTTGCATCTGCAAGATGTATATAAAGATGCAAAACATATAGCTGCTTCCAAGGCTGTAGAAGAAAATCAAATCCTAGGAGAGAGTGACATTATCTCAACTCAGTTTGCTCATGGTTTTAGCTGATTTCTGATCAATAAACTTTCTTTTCTGTATCAGTAAACTGATTGAAATGACAAGTATTAGTAATTTGCTCTTCAAAGTGTCATTCTCTTTAGGTATTACTTTTTCTCTACCTTATCAATGCCACAGACTCATTGGGTTTTTTTAAACAAAGTTGGATATTCCTATTTTGTATTTGTAACTTGTTTACTGCAGCACAGTTACCCACAAAAGATCCCTTTCTATGGAAAGTCTAACTAATTCTGTTTGCGTTCAGGGAACATTAATTTGAATGCATCTCTCAGTTATATTCCCCAAAATTTTTGAGGAAAGCACCTACACATGCTTGCCTCTGCAGAATTACATATACGTAATATAACTGTCAATGTTTTTGCATTTTTGAACATTTTAAGATAGTGCAAAGCAATCCACTCAGTAGATCACTATATTGGCATGATGTTCACAGCCTGATGTGTACCCAGAGGGTGTTGTGATCTGAACTGAAGTACAATCTATGGTTGGACTGTCATGTGTAGCAGGCCAAAGCTCACTTGTAGTCAGCTACTCTATGATACCTAGATTCCTACAGATTGTGGATTTGTGTATCACCCATACTGTCAGGCCTGGAAGAAGCCTTCTTCAGAAATCTAGGTGAATTCAAGAGATTGTGGTGAAGAAAATGCTTTTAGTATGCAATTTGAGATCTGTCATTGCATGTTCCATGCTCAAATGGTTGCTCAGAGGATGAAGCCTCTCAATAGCTCAGACATTCGTGAGGTCCTCCAGGTTTTGTCCCCAGTTTTGAGGAACATGTGAGGAAAAATGCTAGGTTTTAAAACATGTCTTTCTAACGGAACTGTGATCTCGTCTTTTTCTTTTTTTCTTTCTACAGTTACCTGAACAGAGAAATGTGCAATTTATCAAGTAATAATGCAAACATGATTAATTTCAAGAATATGCATATTGGACACAGGAGTTTGGAGATAGAGAGAGCAACAGTTGCATGCTTGCTTTGTTCAGTATTGCCTAGGGTTAACTGATGTGGGCAGCAGGTGCTTTATTCACTTAAAAATTGTAGGCTGATTCAAAGGTAAAGTTTACTTCATCAGAAAAGGTGACAAATTCTGTCCTGCAGGCTGCGTTGAACTTGCTCTCAGAGGACATGGGCAAGGTCACATAAATATTGCTTTCCTGCTCATGGATTTGGTTACCTCCTCATTTGTGGCAAACACAACATGCTGAAATGTTCCCATGGATATGTGGAGTGCAATACAGATGGGATTTCCCTGCTAGTAAGGCACTACACAGTACTCTAGAGATATCCAGTGGAACAAAGTTATGTTGACACAGTTTCTTACCTACATGTGAACTGGCCAGACTTCTGACATGCTTCTGCCTGCACCATTTCCTTCATCCGAATTTCTAAAGTGCTTGTAGATACTAGACTAGTACAATAGCAACAAGAGCTAAATAACTTTAAAACAGAAAAGTCTGCAATCATGCCTCACTCTACCTACTGTTTCTTTTCGCTGTCCCTTCCAGTCCTGCTCAGACAGATTTCCTCAGATTTCCAGTTGTAGCCAACACTGTTAACCTTCCAGGTCTGTAAGAAACAGCCCTACGTTTCCCAGCACTTTCTTGGTGTACCCTGCCACAGGCTTCCAACTTCCCCTTCCCCCATAACAATCCACAAAAAGAAACCACACTTCTCCCCGCTGTCCTCCCACTGCACTTTTAAGGGAAGATAATGTAGAGCATCTGTAAACTCCAGATAAACAGTTACTACCCAGTACATGCTCTGCAATTAGCATTCAAGCGGCAACAAAATTGTCTATTAATTATTAGTGCCATT
This sequence comes from Acanthisitta chloris, assembly GCF_000695815.1. Lineage (NCBI taxonomy): Eukaryota > Metazoa > Chordata > Aves > Passeriformes > Acanthisittidae > Acanthisitta > Acanthisitta chloris. The sequence continues at coordinate 20,200 of NW_008677601.1, read as the reverse complement.
AAGCTAGGATTGAACCTGATTTACTTGTTCCTATGTTAATGTAAAAGAAACGAAGAAGGTTCTATTCACATTTGCAATGAATTATACAAGATCACAATGTTAAGGAGATATTGCTGTATTTGTGGGGATGATTTTTGCCTCCATCACACAGGATTCTAGTGCTCTCCTATCACTCATCTGAGAATATTTTTATCCCTTTTTTCCCCCTCCATAGCATCTGCTTTAGAGAAGCAATATGTTTCTTTGCATTAAACAACTGCTGTACATAGGGGCTGGCTGACTTCAAGGCTTCAGCTCCTTTCTTTTGCTTATGTGCTTTTCATCGCTGCTGAAAATAATTTGACAAAAGGCATATTGCTTACTTCAGTAATTATAAACCAGTAAATGTTTCTGAATACCACAGCTGCAAAGATTTGCATTAGTCTCTTGCAGTTTCCTAACTACAAGCTTGCATATAGTTATGTCTATAGCAGGAACACGGTAATATTGGCAAAATTAACTTCAAACAGTATTTGAACAACTTAAAAAGAGTGGACTGCACAGTTGGTACAATTCCTATGCAGTTGTCAAACCGTTTTAACAGTTCTTCCCCTCCACGTTGCTGTTTTGCATGATGTTGTTAATATTGCATATACCCAGTGCTGGCCTTCCAGGTTAAAGTTGTACTGTAAGAATTATAGAAAAATTCATGTGGAAAAGGACCTCTGGAGATCCTCTAGACTAAATTTACTCTAAATAGGACTAGCTTCATAGCTACACAAGGTTCCTCAGGGCTTCCCAGAGCCAGCATGCTCTGGAAGCCTAAAGGGCCAGCCATGTCCTGGGGTGCATTAGGCACAGCATCACCATCCAGTCAAGGTGATTGTCCTGCTCTACTCTGTTCTGGTGTGACCTCAGCCTGAATACTGTGTGCAGTTTTGGGCACCACAATATAAGAAAGGTATATAGGTATTAGAGACCACCCAAAGGAAGACTACAAGGATGGTGAAGGGCCTGGAGGAGAAGCTGTATGACCAGCCACTGAGGTCACTTGATTTGTTCAGCCTGGTCAAGAGGAGATCAAGGGAACACCTCATTGCAGTCTACAGCTTCCTCATGAGGGGACGTGGAGGGGCAGGCACCGATCTCTTCCTTCTGATGACCAGTGATGGGACCTGAGGGAATGGCATAAAGCTGTGTAGGGGAGGTTTAGGTTGGTTATTAGGAAAAGGTTCTTCAACCAGAGGGTGGTTGGGCACTGGAACAGCTCCCCAGGGAAGTGATCACAGCACCAAACCTGACAGAGTTCAAGAAGCATTTGGATAATGTCTTCAGGCACATGGGGTGATTCTTGGAGCTGTCCCGTGTAGGGCCAAGAGTTGGACTTCGATGAGCCTTGTGGGTTCTTTCCAACTCAGGGTATTCTAGGGTTCTATGATTCCCAGTAAGGGAATGAAAATTATTTCCTATTGAGGGAAGATGACTGCATGACTTTCTGGGTAGTATGATGTCATTCAGCTGTCTGAAATTAATAATGCTAACAATAATGTTTACATGAAATCTAAACTCCAGAACTGTCTTGTAGACTTAAGACAATTAGGTCTGCAACATTTTAGACATTAGTTGGAAGATCTGAGAGATCAGATTTGGGAAGATTCTGTGCAGGGAAAACCACAAAAGGAGGAACTGACGTGCTATAAGGCATCACACTCGATACCTCAGCAGAAACAAGGAGAGAGGTGGAAGGGAGAATAGAGAATACAAAGCCAGGTAAAGGAAGGTTTATATTTGGCTGTCCACTTACTGGAGGAATAGTTTTGTTATTTTTACCATCCTTCAGCATGTACAAGTAAAAACCTTTTTATGAAATATGTTTTGTCAAGGTCTGCTTTATAGATGCGTTGTATAATGCAAAGCAAGGACCCTTCAAATAGTTATATTAACAACCAGCTGTGAACCTGACTGTTCTGCCCCCGTTGTACCTTGTATGCTCAGTAGCATATAAAGAATTAAAACTGTCCCACTCAACAACTGACTCCTCTACAGAAGCAACACCTCCAGATGCTGTATATAAGGAGGCTGTTGGCCTGTATCATCTGCTTTTGATCTCATTTTGCTTAATGAAGTCTTCAGAGAAGGTGGGGTGGGGGTAAATTATGACTGACATGCACTGTGTTTCAGTGGTCCTGTTAGCCAGAACAGTCCCTGTGAACCAGTATTGCTACTGGAAAATAGAAGAGCTCTATGGCTGCTTTAACATATTTGTTGTGTCAGACCGGAGCGTGACTCTCGCAGCAAGAAAGTATGAAAGTGTGGCTGAACAAAATCAAGCTGCATACGTCTCATAACTGGCCATTTGTCCTGATTGTGCAGAGCCCTTCTCTGAAATCATTACATTACAGAAGAAAGGTTTTCATAAATTATTAAAATAGGAAAAAGCAAATAGCAGAGCTTGATATCAAGTACTTGTCTTGTGAATTCTACAGCTCTGTACATACAAACACATGCATATGTTTTCAGTTGTACACCATCCAACCAAATTGATTTTAAGCATTTGCCTAAAGATTCATTTTGTTATTCAGAGCTGGTGCCTTTGCTTGATTTCACTGTGAATTGAATTATTTTTTTTCAAAGACAAAGAACTCTATCTTACTGATATTTCTCTTATACTTTTTTTTATTTTTCTTTTGAAGGATTAGGATTTTAAAAGCATTCTAATAAGGCATGAATTAGAAAAGAAAATTGTCATTAAAATTCTGTGAAATGGAGCACTGCAGAACTTCAGTCAATTCTTTTTGATTTATTTCTCATAATCTAACTGAAAACTGAGGGCAATAGTTAAGATGTGTATTTGTAAAATATGTCATGGAAAATGTAATCTCAACCAGTCTGTTCAATGGTTTTTCACAGTTTTTCTACTAACTTACAGAACACTAAAAATATATTTTGCTTTTTAAGTATGCAATATTTTAAATAGCATCCAAAAAGAGGAAAGGAAAACAAGACTAAGTTAATAGATAAAAGAACTCAAATAATTGTGTACCTTTTCCCTGTAAAATGTTAATTAGGCATTTGCTGCAGCACTGAATCAGTATTGCAAAATATGCGAGAACTATCAAATGACTACAAAGTGAAATTATTTGAATTTTCTCCATATGGTGCAAAGTAAACAACAATCTTGACACAAATCAGAGTGCCTGTTTGACATCAGGACTCCTGCCAAAACGTAGGTGGTTGGGACAGCATTCATGTCTTCTTCTAAAATTACACAACCTGATTGTTCTGTCAAAATAAAGAGGAAAACTTCATGTAGTTTTCTAACCTGATGCACTAACAGAATCTGCATGTTCGCAATCTAAATGTTGACAAGGTCTGAGAAAGGAAACACATCTCTTGCAAGAATGAAGAATGGAGTGATAAATATATGAGGCAGAGACACCATATGAAGGTCAATTGTCTGAAGATAAACAATATGGATCGGTAGCAATTCTTAACTAAAGGAGGTGCAAACATCCATTAACAGAATAATTTGTTCTTAATTCCAAGAGAACATAGTGACCTTCATCAACAAATACTTTTTTACATGGCATATAGATAACAGCACACAAAACCACACAGACTTCAGTGATTTAGCAATCCTTTGTGGAGTCAGAATAAGCACAGTAAAAAACATGAATGTTTCACACAGCTTCTTTTCATTAGTAGCCTGATTTTTATAGGTCTAAAACATTGTCAATTTCATTGACTTAATTTTCCCTGTTACCTAAGGTGCCTGCAGCTGTCAACTCAGAGGCCCTTTTAACACTTCTCAACAGATGATATGCACCCCAGGTAGAGCATGATATTTAGCACATGATGAATGTCATAAAGACTGACTGGAATTCGCAGCCTAATGACCTGCAGGCTTCCAGTCTCAGAAGCCATCTTGTACCCAATTATGTCTGGTAACATTTCGTGTCAATTTACAGTTCATTCTTTCTGTCATGATCATTAAGTGCTTTCAAAATGACTAGCCTTAAAAAAAATAAATCACAGAGGTAGATAACACTGTGTAGTAATTCTATGTGTAATGAAAATGAGGTTGTTTATGTATAATTTGACAGAGTATCCCAGCTGAGGCTTGACTTTTTTTTAAGGTGTGGAAGCAGTCATACACTGTGCAAATCCTTCCTGCTCAAATTATGGCACATCCAGGTCAGCATACACCTGGTAACCTTCCATTGGGATCTTAGACAGACTCTGAAGGAGTGTTTCTCATTCCAGGCACCACTCTTTCTGTCAGGAAGGAAAATTTCAGCTATTTGCAGTTCCAGATGCAAAGGATTTTTTGACAGGAGAAAAACCTGTCAATCGTCCAGCAAAGAGAAGCTCTGTTCAAGTGTTGCATTTGAATCTTTACAAATAAACAGGTGACAAGCTACCTATCGTGTGTGTATGGTATCCTCTCTTCTGTGCGTTCGGTGTTGACAAATATCATACCTAAAAAATCAGTGCAGAAGAACAAGCAGTAGTGGAAGATGTGTTATTGAAAAAATATTAAATTAAAATATCAAATTTTACCAGTGAACAGGACAATTGTTATATCTGTAGACAGGGGTGGGAGGAACTGACTGGAGACTTTCTCCCTTGTCCAAAAAAAAAATCAACATGAGAAGCATGTACAAGGACAAATGATGACATATCAGGTCCGACAACAAGAAAAAGAGCTGGCTACTTTGCTAAAAAATTCTGGAAAAGCTGACACTGTTTAAAGTGTCCATCTGTCACTGCGACCTATGCTGCTTTAAGGAAAATTGTCTCCCATGCAGAGATGAACACTTATAAAAGCTAAGACATGGATACATCTCATTTTATTTAAAAGAAAAGCAATTAATTCAGTGTCAATCTACAAATTTTTTCATATATATCATCATATATGCTTAGTTCAGTAAATAATAAGAATCAGAAAAATAATAAAAAGAGGAGCTGGGGATAGTATTAGTGTGCAATGATTTATTCCACTTCATGCAAATGAGGAAATATTTCTGTATCTTTTGTAAATATGAGATTGTCCAGAAAGGTTTTGCAGTCACCAGCCTTCCAAGATTTCAAAAGTCACTTGGGCAAGGCTTTAGCAACCTTGTATAGCTTTTAATTTAGCTCTGCTCTAAGGTAAAGTGGGACTAGAGACCTCCAGAGACCTTCCAGATGAAATCTTTTATAGCTCTGCAGCTCTATTTATGAGGAACAAGAGAAAGAAAGGAGAAAATCATGCAGTTCTGAACAAAAAATTCATTATCCCTGTGAAGAGGCTGATCCTTGTCTGTCAAAAATTCCCCTTTTTCCCTAGTATGTTTTCTTATGTCAAATATGTAATTAACATGTTTCAGTCATTTTCTACCTTCATGAAGAAAAAGAAAAAGGAACCTGGAGTATCCAGCTGCCTTGTCAATGTCCTTAGCATTACTACAGACAGAAAAAGGATGTTCTTGACCTTACAGAGCTAAAATTAGATAAAGGAGAGAAAATATTATTGTGGCATAAAAAATTTAAGCCCTGATTCTCTTTAGGTAGGAATATAATTATTGGTGGTTACTGCAGATTCTGCAGATGATATTCTAATGTCCTGTCAGATCACAATTTATCTCATGTTCTTAAAGGAGGAGGTACTGTCAGCTTTCTTACTTAGTTCTTTTTTCTGGATTCATTGTCCCCTAAAAATTCTGTTGCAGAGAGAGTAATGTTGTCAGAAGATATATCAAAACATGTCTTTGGCTGTTCTGTACTGTGGTATGCTTTTTCATTACTTTTCTTTTGATGAACTATTACAGTTATTTGTTTTCTGACAGTCTCTAGGAGCATCCCATTTGAGGATCCTTTGTGCTGAACTCCATAGTTGTGGGATTGTTTTTAAGTTATCCTGCCCTCAAAGAAAAGCTTAATTGAAATTATCACCAATGGCAATGAGCAATTGCTCACTGCCCTCCAAGCATACAGGTATAACTATGTTGCTCTCACCCCTCCACTATTCACACACCTTTTGACATGCCCACAGAATGAAACACAAAATGAGTCAGGCTGGAAGAGACCACAGTGGGACATCTGGTCCAACGTCCATGCTCAAGCAGGGTCTTCCTAGAGCACAAGGCACAGGATTCTGTGCAGACTGTTCTCAACTAATTCCAGCAAGGGACACTCCACAATAAGCATGTATACAAGCCTCTTCCTATCTATGAGTATGTACATGCATCAAATCTTCCCTTTCTTTCACAGCCTCATCTTTCCCTGCTGCCTATCACTGCTGCCTTCCCTCCATCCTCTCCATTGATAAAATAGCTGGTACTTTCTGACCTCATTTAGGCTACCTTCCCTTCCTGTCATTCAGGGAGCACAGTTCCTCAGAGACAGAATTGTCCATTATGATTTTCTGGCAAAGAAAATAAACGAAGTCTATTTTATTTTTTTAGGACAAATGCACTCAGATTTAATTTCGTATTGTGAATAAAGTACTTCAGCACAAATATTCCCTTTATGATTACAGCTGGCCAGGCACAAAATGCCAGCAGTACATCAAACCTCTCCAGCCCTGGCCTTATTTACACATCCATTGAATCCTTTGACTTAGTTCAGCTGACAAGTAAATGTTCCTATTATCGTACCCTTGGTAATGTAGACGCAGTTTCATCATTATGCATGCCAGGAGCAGAAAGTAAATTAGCCATGATGGAGTATCAATCTGAGGCTGAAGCATTCCCATAAAGGAGTTATCCTAAGTCAAATTCCTCTGTACTTTTAAGTTAGATTCCATTAGTGGACAAAAATATTAAACACCACTATGCTTTGTTGCTTGGCATAGAATCCAGCTCCTTCTCTGGCACTCTGTGGGCTAAGGGAGCCTTTCTTGCTGCGTTTTGCCATCCAGCTCCTCTCCAGTAGCTTCCTGGGTTGAGCACACCATGCACAACTGCCTCTGTATTTCTAGGAATGTCTCTTCTTTGCAGTTAGCTCTAAAGCTTGGCCAGAGGCTGCCTTATACTGCAGAGGAGAGACCTTTGCCCTCCCCTTTCCATTCTCTCCAGCTTCCCAACACTTCCCTAGTGTGGAAGGTCTCACACTTCCCAATATGCTGGGAGCCTCCCCATGCTGTGTGTGCTGGATAGCTCTGAGGGAATTAGTGTTTCTGCCTCTCCGGAGGCCTCCACTCAATCTGGAGCAAGGTAACCACCAAAAAGCAAAGAGATACTGTCTTGCCTTCAAGCAGAACCACTCATTTTATAGTAGGACATACTATGCAGTGTGCATAAATTAAATTATAAGAAAACCAGTAGGACTATTCTAGAGTCTTTCACAGTAATACAGACCATTGAACAGGCATTAGAAAACTTTTTTATGAAACAAGAAAGGATCAAAACTAGGAAATGAAAGTTTCTGGACACTAAACTAGTTTGGCACCCAAGTGTCAGGACAGATCTCTGACAGTTTAAATTCAGAATTAAATGGGTTTTTTTAGGTTACTAGTTAGGACATCTTGAATCACAGCTGACAGAGTTGAAGCAGATGAATGAAGACCATGGGACTGCTTCCCTCATTTCTGCTTATTGATATATAGCAAATTCACTCTCTTGTTAACCCCTTCACGTTCAAATGAATATTTCCAATTTCTCCTCATAGAAATGAAATGATGGGAAAAATGAAACATAATTCAGCAATGCTTCAGCCGAACACTCTAACTGTGAAAAAATGCAATGGGCAGCAAAGAGATGTGCTGAGTGTTGCTCCTGAACCTGGGTTTCAAAACAGATGTGCTGAGAAAAGCAGCATCTTAAAAAAGGTTATGTTGTCCTCATTTGTTATTTCTTTTTGTAATTTATTACCTTTCTCTTACACTCTTCTCTGAGGAGTAAGAAGCAGATTAGCTTTCAAAGCCTTTAGAGGCTGTAGGTGTATTTAGCATTAACTCCTGCAGCTCTACTTCTGGGCTGTATGCCACCACAAGGAGTGGAGGCCTCTACTCAGTAGCCACTAGGATGATTTCTGTAACAATCACAGCACCTCTCTTTCTGAGGAGTCAGAATATATCTCTTCATAAGGCAAGAGAGCAGAGGACAGAAATGTTCAAGAGGCTGAAGCTTTGTCCCTTGCTTGCCAAAAGAATTATGCTGACACGGTAAGCCAACGTGCACAGAAGTCTGCATCCAATTGCAGGAATCCCTCAAGCTTCAAGTACACAGGATTTATTCTCAAGCACACAAGTGTGATGGTGAAGGAAATACATGAGGAACGCTGTATATTCCAGAGTTCTGCTGCCATTACTCCTGAGAGACTGTGGAGAGCTGTGTTACAGCATGCAGCTCTGATCACCATGGCAGAAGGTCTGCAGCTCTGGGAATATCCATATCATGCTGAGGAAGCCCAGAAGTTCAATAGTGGTGAAAATGAAAGATCCATGTGTTCATATCCTCAGTTTGAAGGTGAACTCACACACATGATGGTTATTTCAGGTAATCAGCACCCAAGAATGGGTTATGTCACTGTTAGAGCTCCTCTGCTCCAGCTCCTGCCATGTATCCGTTCTGTGGAGAAATGAAAAATGTTGGACACTGTCAATGTGCTCCTTTCCACAAGCTCCAAACACACACAAACCTTTGTATTTTAAAGTGGTCATGTGTATAGTCATTGTGCTGGTGATACATATTTGTTGGTGTTACTGTCACTGATTTGTGATGCAAAATTGCATGAGACTACGATTACTAGAATTGTTTACTTCTTCACAATCATCACACTTTCTATTTTAAAAATAGAGTGTGGGAGAAGCGGAGAGCATCATCCAGATTGATGACAGGCATTCCTACTGGAAAGCTCGGTCTGCATCCTTGATATTAAGTTAAATAAATCTCAGGAACATGAGGAGTATCTAGAAATCAAAAGTGAGATTAAAAAAAAATCTCATTTACCTACTGACTATCAAACACTGTCACCAATTTGCTTCGAAACTATTTTCTTCATCTCAAATAACCAACAGTATTTTCATTGTTAAAATTTCTCATTTCAGCAGAGTTTGCATGAAGAAAGAAGACAGGAAAATATAGAATACAAAGAAACAGCTTGTAACCATTTTTAATGACAAAGGAACACCTTGTAACCATTTTAATGACAATCTAAAATAAAGATAGAAAAGCATAAATCAAATAAAATATTGCAAAAACATCTGATGTATTTTCAGCATCAAATGAAGGAGCTTTAGTCTCCTATAAAGGTCAGGGTTTTTTTTTCAGTGTCTACACAGGGAAAGTTGCATATATTAATTTCTGTTTGGTCTTTTTCTTCTGAACTTATGCTTTGGTGCCTCTGCAGCCAGACCCCCAACCTCTGTATTGTGTTCTCTACTCCATCAAGTCTTCCCAGTTCTGTTACCTCTTTCTCTTCTGCATATCATCTGTTGTTGATTTTATCTACTTTCTTGGTTTCAGTCACTACATATGCCTAAATCATATATATTTGTCAACTACAAGCATATCTTGTACATCAGCCTTTTCCCTGTCTTTGCCTCTTTCTCATTCTACTCTGAAGGTTTGCTATGAACTCCATCTGCACACATTTCCATTTCATCATAACCATTCTGCCTGTTCTTCTCCTCAGTTGTCCAGATTGGCTTCTGCATTCCCTAGGTCTGCACAAGAGGAGAAAAGCACAAAAAGAGAAGGACTCAAACAGTCTTTTCATTATATAATGTAATTCACTCACAGTCTTGTGATCTGACAGCACTGCTCTGACAAACTTGGTGGTTTTCTGGGGAATTTCCTTTGCTGTTTTATCCTCGACAGTACCACTGCATGTTTTAACAGAATTTGATGAAAAAGCTCTTTTCTAATCACAGCCATATGCAATGTACTTTTTCCGAATTCTGTCTTTTAAACTTCTGAGCCAATTGGCTCAAGAGAGATTATTTTTGTATGGAAAATCGTCCTGTTTTTGAAGTGAAATGGAAGTAACATACCAGCTGAATGAAAAGGATTTGTATTTTTTGGAGTATGTAATGAAACTGAAGAGTCCTGAACTTTAGGAGAGTTTGGCTTGCCTTGATGAATGCTTTGATTTCATGTTAAATGTTGTATTCTTGGGTAGACTGCTGGAGGAAAAGGTGAACTGCAGGGATGAGAGAGAAAGGCTCATTTGGCAAAGTGGCAGGTAACACAGTACATCTGCTAACCCCACTTAAGAGACTGAGAGGATTTGTTTCATATTGAGAGAAAAGATAGCTGAAAATACTGCAATGTGTTCTGCTTTTGTCCAAGTGCATTAATACTTCTTTGTAGGAACAGAGACAGGACAAAATAAAATTGTACTAAATCTCTGAGTGCTTCAAACTTTGTGTTGGCATTCATACCTAATTGAAAGAGTTCCAGTCAGTTTCGTACAGATTCTGCCTTGATAACAATAATTATTAGTTCACAAGAAAATGCCTGCTTGTATAATAAAGGCTATCATACATCATCTTTTTTTTTTCTCAGACAGCTGCTCTTTTACTTTCCTTTGAATACATCAGGCAGATTTTCGATTGCTGCAGCCTAGAGCCAGCTTTTGTTTTTCCTGTGGGGAAAGTCAGGAAAGGAGGTGGAATCAATGACAAATGGATGCTGGAGAGTAATCTGAGTCCAGGGGTGGGGAAGGAAGGAAGAATTATCAGCTATTTAAAAATAGAAAGAAAGGGAGTTGCAGAGCAACTGCAGACAGTAGACATGTGGGCTGAGGATGGGGGCTGAGAGTGAAGGGGTGGAGTGAGATCTATGTAGGAGCAGTAGCTCAGGGGTGGAAGGGTGGGGACTATAGCAAGGAAGAGAGTGCAGCCCTGTGGTCAGAAGGGCATGAACCAGTATATGCTGGGGGCCAATCAGATGGAAAATAGCTTTGCAGAAAGGACCTGGGGGTCCTGTGGACAACAAGTTGAATGTAAGTCAGCAATCTGCCCTTGAGGCAAAGGTGACTGTCAATATCCTGAGCTGCATTATGAGGAGGAGTGTTGTCAGCAGGTCAAGGAAGTTGATCCTTCCTCTTTCCTCAGCACTGCTGAGGCCCCACCTGATGATATACTGGATCTAGGTCTGGGCTCCCCAGTACAAGAGAGCTACTGAGGTAGTGGAGACAGGTCAAGTGAAGTACTGCGAAGGTGATTAAGTGACAGGAACATTGCTTATATGAGGAAAATCTGAGATACCTGAGACTGTTCAGGCTGGGGAAGAGAAGAATCTGAGAGTGTCTCATCAATGTATATAAATACCTGAAGGAAAGATGCAAAGAAGACAGAGACAGACTCTTCAGTGATGCCCAGTGGCAGACCAGAGTCAATGGGCATGCAGAAGACCCTTTCTGAACTTCTGGAAACACTTGTTCACTGTGGAAGTAACCAAGCACCGATGCAGATTGCCCAGAGAGGTTGTGGAGTTTCCAACCTTGGAGATATTCAAAAGCCATCTGCACATGGTTCTGGGCAGCCAGCTCTGGGGGACCTTGCTTAAATAGGGGAATTGGATAAAATGACCTCCTGAGGTCACTGCCAATGCCAACCTTTCTGTGACTGTGAATCTTGGGAAGAAAGTGACTCTAGCTACAGTAATGATATAAAAGTTCAAATTTGGAGAACTTACAAATGGGAACACTTGAGGGTTTGTGCTGTAAACAGTAACCTGGAACTCAGGAAACAGAAACTAAGAACCAGGAATTCTGGTAGAGAAAGATGAGAATTAAATTATGTTATTCCCATTTCTGTTTTGGGGACAGATGAACTCAGATAATTGTCCACTTCCGTTGCACAAAACTGAAAAGCAGAGGAGCTAATTTGGTACCTCTTTCACAGCTGAGAACACAGTAGTTTTGTTACTTAACCTAAGTTTGTTAGAGAGGCCATTTGAGCCTACCATACTCCTGACAATATACACGTTTTCATGCACACATGCAAACAGATATACAATCCCAGCTCCTGTAATAACATCTCACAGAGTTAAAAACATTGTGCACTGCAAGGAAGCTTAAAATAATGCTTATTGCACTGACTGCAACACAGCAGCTTTAACAACAAAACAAAACATAATTTGCTATTTTTGCCAGTAATGGTATTTTTTGAAAGTTTTCTTGAAGCAAATCTGACAAGAAAAACCTAAATCCACAGCTTCTTTTCCATTTTATCAACTTATACCCTGACATATAATGGGCCTTGCAATATTGATTTGCTGTTCTTACACTTTTAAAGTTTATCCTTGGTTTCATTTCCTTTTTTAAACCTTCTGTTGCTTTAACTCACTGCAAGTATTATATTAATGACAGATTTTTGTGGTTTAACCCCAGGCAGCCACCAAGCCCCACACAGCCGCTTGCTCTCTCCCCTACCAGTCGGATGGAGAATCAGAAGGGTAAAAGCTAGAAAACACACAGGCTGAGATAAAGACAGCTTAAAAAGAAAAGCAAAAGCTGCACACACAAGCAAAGCAGAACCAGGAATTAATTCACTGCTTCCCATGGACAGGAGGTGTTCAGCCATCTCCAGGAGAGCAGGGCCCCATCATGCATAACAGCTCCTTGGGAAGACAAACACCATCACTCCAGATGTCCCCCCTTCCTCCTTCTTCCTCCCACCTTATATACTGAGCATGATGTCATATGGTATGGAATATCTCTTTGGTCAGTTTGGGTCACCTGTTCCAGCTGTGTCTCCTCCCAATCTCCCATGCATCCCCAACTTCCTTGCCAGCGTGGCAGTACGGAAAGCAGAAACAACAATAAATCTCCATATTATCAACCCTTCTGAATATATCCAGAGAATATCAGCCTTCAATGGAGTCAGTACTGCAGGCATGTAGAAGCAAAGACCTAAGAAGGAGTTTCTCCCGCCTCTTTTCTTCTTTTCTCTCAAATTCTTACAGCCTTACAGAAAACTTTTTCATCTGGTCAGGACACAGCAATCTGTATAACATCACAAAAGCCAGATATCTTAAGCTGCTGCAGTACTGCATTTCACTTTCCTGAAGTGTCCTCTAGCAGACTATGTCTACTGTAGGAAGCCAATTGAAAATTGAAGCATAAAATACTGAGACCAAGTCAATACCTTAAGGACTCAGAGAAGAACAGGGATATGTGGAACTGCATGAGATACAACTATGGTGAGATAAAAGCATTGGCTTGTTTCCATACATCAGGCCTCAATTCCTGAGCCTAGATGGTGGCAGAAGAATCCTAG
>NW_008677601.1:5541-6994 GCF_000695815.1 Acanthisitta chloris | reverse complement strand
CTTTCCCTTAAAGTGGTGAAGAAAAATCTATGGTAGGTCTGAAGTCATTGAGGGAAATTAACTCTGGGACAAATGGCCTGTCTTGCCTAAAGCAACCTCCTAGACAGCTCAGAGATCTGCATGGAAAATAGTAGGGAGAGCATATTGCAAGAGGATAGAGGCACCAATAAATGCATTTTAAAAAATGTTGGTTTTTTGTTATTGCACTGCTATAGTTGCAGTTATGACGGGTTTTGTTAAGAAGCCAACCTAGTTTTAGAAGTATGGAGTTCTTTCAACTTATCACCCAATAATTCATGAATTAGGCTTCAGATCTCACTGCTCTTTGTAGTCCTGCCAGACATACCTCTGAAGACTACTTAAGAGTAGCAAATAGCATGACAGATTTACAGAACCACTTGCTGAATTCTTGACTCACTGAGGTAAGGAAGCGAGACCCACTGGAGATGACATCCAGGTCACTCCAACACTGCTTCTGCAACTCGGAGTGGTACTTCTCATACAGCTGTGGCACACTGCTGTTTCTGTCTCATGTCTTAGGGGACACTGCTCTTAATATTGGGGCAAGAAGGTGAAAGCCACTTATATTTGAGGAAGGGAATGTGTTTGCTAGTGGTAGCTTTGTAATATTTAAAGGGACTTGCCTGCAAAATAAAATGAAGCAGAGGGATGAAGGAAGAGTGAAAACATCATTGTGAAGGGTAAAAATTCTCAACTGTGGCTCTTTCATACTGAATTTCAGATCGCAGCTCAACCAGAAGAGTCTGATTTATTCTTAGCCATTGAAGTAATACAGGCAGTAAATTAACAGTCTTACTTCAGGGAAAGCATATAAAGCCTCTGGAGCAAAACCACAAAATGCAAGACAATGCTCCATTAGGGTGCCAGTCTGCTCCCTCAGCTCTGCATGGCATTTTTCACAATCTGAACAAAGAGTTCAGATGAAGAACTGCATTTCACCCTTCTCAGTCCAAGTTCATGGGGCACGTGGGGCTGGAATAATTCATGCAGATGTTTGAGAGAAGGATACACGCAAAGTAAAATCTACACCTGGATTACAGAGTGCACAGAATTAGTGAGTCCTGTGGAATCCTTATTACATATAAGAACATTATACCTATGGTGGCTGTTGTGATGTACTCAACGTGTTGCGTGTGAGAGAGAAACACTAGGAGGAGGTTTCTGTAGGCTGGCTCCACATTGAGAGGAGTTTTGCTAACACCAAGGATAGAGCAGATTCAGCTTTCAAAAATTTAAAGCATGACTAGGCATAATCTAGGGAAAGGATCTGGATAGAAAGTCTTTGTAATTCACACCAAAACCAAACTACAGACCTGTACTGCAGAACTCAACAAAGGGTTTGTATTTAGGATTTATAGTCAAATGCTGCATGAAAACACATGAAATAAGGTAGTCTAAGGGATGGGAGAAACACCAGTGGTCCCAGACTCTA
>NW_008677601.1:0-5523 GCF_000695815.1 Acanthisitta chloris | reverse complement strand
ATTCCTGCAAGTTTCACTACTGCAGTAATTAATACTGCACCTCCAGCACCTCAACCAAATTGTACATGTTCCTACCATAGTTCTCCACTGTGCTTTCTTGTTCCCAGGAGATGTTTTAGCGAATGATCTGACTGAAGATCATGGGCACTACTGAGCTGTGATAATACTGCATATGAACTCTAGCAAATATTTTCAAGCAAATTCTCTGCTATAAGATGAACACCAGCTCTCTTGTTCTTCATTGAAGTGGCTTGTAGTTGTGATTTCCACTATGGTGTGCATTAAGCTTACAGTGACAAGTGGATCAATAGTACAGGGTGTACTTCTGAAGGTATTCACAGAAGCTAGTTGGGTGTCTCAGTAAGCTTCTAAAAAGGTCAGACCAAGGACCTGATATTCCTGAATTCATTCACTTGAAGTCTGCCACTGCAGAAAGGAGCTTTAAAATAAAGTTTCAGAAATATAAATCAAGAACAGAATTAAAAATAGATCAAATGTTTTGGTCAGGCCTACTATTTAAGATTTCAGAGACCAAATGCCCATTTTCTTAATGCCACAAAGAATAAAATCTATGAAAAACAGTACTTTTTTTTCATTTGAGACCATGAAAAATCAGTAGTGAGATCCATTTCTCTAGCTGACTTAATAGTTCACATGTTTAAAACTAGTAGTACACTGGAGGAAATTAATGACTTGTAGCCACAAAGAACTGACATACAAAAGCTTACCTATTTCTTGCAGAAGTCTTTATCAGGAGAGGAAGAGAAATACTGCTATTAATAATTATTAATTGAATGGTTAATTAAGGAGAGTGGATGAGTCTATTTTTGGTCACCTAAGTTCCACTGTCTTTGCATAGAAAACTGGTTTAGAATAATTCATGTTATGTCTAGATGGGCAATCTAACAGATTTTTAACTCTTTAATTTAGAACATGAGGAAAGCCTACTTAACTTTCTGCATGTCAGTCACTTTGTGGCCCTGGTAGCATGCCATACATGGTCAAAGAACATGTCTTTGCACATGAAAAAATTGCAACTTCTGGAAAGTATATTAAGATTCACTGGATAACTAAGTCACATTTCTTCTTGCTGACATTAGGATAAGGCACAGTTGAAGATTATTTCATCTAAATAAAGTGAATTTTGGAACCTGTGATTTGGTAGCAGGTTTGGCCAGAAAAAAATTTTACGCAAAAAAATAGATCTTCACATCTGTTTCAAGAAAATCTCTAACACTAGGTTTTCATGAAGAGGTTGTTGGCAAAGAAAGAAACCGAAGTAACGATGTTCTTTAAGGATGTGTGCTGGCTGGTTTTTGAATTTTTCTTGCTGGCTCCTGTTCCTTGTATTTGATTAAAACATTTACTGGACCAGAGAGAGAATGAAATACTAATTAAGTGCCTTTGTTTGGGATCTAGGAAGCCACTGGAGCACAAAATGACAGAAAATACCTCATTAAAAATATACTCATTTTTCCAATTAATAACTTATCGCCAACTCCAGTGAAATAGAAACATGAAATTACCAACTATGATAATTGAAAAATGACTTAAGTATCAATAATAGAAAGTCTGACTGTAAAAGTTTAAGCTGAGATTGAAAATCATCGTTAGTAGCAACATCAAGAAGGACAGCCACAAAATATTTATTATGTTTGATATTGTTCCGTTCCTAATGTTATATAGACACGCATGGACATCTGGTTATCTGCTTAAGTAAACTTCTGATTATTTAATTTGCATGTAGCCTATTATATTCATGGAGTCAAATATTCAAGGAGTCTAACAATTCAGGCATGCAAATGCAATCAAAATCTTCATTTGGTTTTTAAGAGAGACAGAGGGAGTTCTGTTAAGAATTTTAAACTGGCAAAACCTGTCTATCACATTATAATTGGCTCTAATTAATACTGCCAGAACCCTCAGCTATAAAAATCTTTACCAAACACTGAGTCACACTTAAACTAGTGCACAAAATCCTTCTCTTGCCCAAGTAAACATTAGGGAAAACCAGTTCCAATGTGTTCGTTAAACCTAAGAGCTGATTGATAATTGTAAGTGAAGACAAACATATCAGCATAGAAGAAGTAATTTTGTTGGAATGAAGGATCTGATGTGTTTTCCTAAATGGTCAAGATAGACATGCAAATCAGTAAATGATATTGCATACATTATGCATATATATTTGGCCTGAATAGAAGAGTTAAGCACCATCCTTTTAAAGATGGAAAAGTGGGATGTGAAGAACTGTGCCTATGCAATGAGGCTATTTTACATGCTGTAAGACAATTCAGCCAACCCTGAGGCACATGAAAACAAAGGTGGAAGACAAAAATCATAAAATCTTTAGACATCACACTCAGAAACTTTATCCAATCAGAGGCACACAGTGCCCCTGCCCAAACACAGTTCCAAAACCAACTGGCAGCTGCTGGAAGCTGGAGACACACAGTCTTTGGCAGTGGAGGGAGCAACTCTACACAAAACAGGGGTACCCACACCTCTGAGGACCATGGCCCATAGACACAGGGCAGGCACTGGAGGAAGAAGTGTCTGACTAGTGGAAGAAAGTTTTGGTTTGAATAGATGGGATTGGTACCCACTCCTCCACCTACTGCCACTGGCCCTGATGCCCCTGCTGTCACTCTCTTGACCAGTGTAGACAGACTTAAAGGGTAGGACAGCCTCCCTCTTTTTCACTGTAAATGATGCAAAGAAAGTGTATCTCAGACACAATCCCTTGAAACCTGAGGCAATCAAAATAAAGCTATGTCAAACATGAAGAGAATGTAAGAGACCATTGCACAAACAGGAAAAATGGACAGGTACCATTGAAAAACCTGTTTGCTGCATGGGTGTTTTGGTTTGTTGGGGCTTTATTCATAATTTCTTTTAAAATGTGTCTTTTCTAGCTTTCTCACATACAATTACTGCAATTCTATATCCTAATCAAAGTCTGTTCTTTGCATTGTATAGGACTGGCACATAATGTAATACACACACACAAATTGTGAGATCCAAGCAACCAAAATGCCAGAAAATATTGGCTCGGGTCTTTGGAACTGATAATGTATCTCCTGCCTACATGTGCTCAGGAAGACACAGTTGCCATTATGGAGAGACCAAGTAATTTGTCAAAAGCAATATCAAACCAATTGAGGGTCTGGCAGTGAAATTAAAAATCAGCTGATTCTCTTAGAAAACATAGAGCTGTGTACAAAATGTGTGTACCTTACACCTGTTTGTCCTGTTCAGAAGAACATTGCAGAGGGGTAGTTAGCAATTGCCTTTGAGTTAGGTCACGCCCATTGGGTTCTGTAGTTCTGGACATGATACAACCATTGTTGGAGCTAGAGACTAAAGAATATACCAGGTATAGTACAAATGGTGTTGCAACTGTCTTTTTAAATTTTTTTTTCCTAAATCTCTGGCCAGTGAAGCAAGATTCCCATTTGCCTTCTCCCAGAACATTGTCCTATCCACTAAGAACCAACTGTCTTCATGAAGAAAACAGTTCTACTATCTGCCATGGCATCATCCATGTAACCTTAGCAAGATACCTCTGGAGGACTTCTTCAGTACACTGATGATGCACTTACTGAAGGAACAAGCACAGGAAAAAACTAAGCAAACACCAACAGGTGATCATTACCCTCTTCAATTAAAATTCCCAGACTATAGACTATTTTACTTGTCTTGGAGCAAAATCCCATTTTAGGTAATTTGACATTAAAAATGGCCAATATTCCACTAAAATTGGAATACTTGATAATCTATTACTCTATTTCATAGCATTATTACTCTTGCCAATCATTTCTTTCTTTCTCACTTTATTCATTCCATGATATTTGTCTTCCCTGACAGACTGAAAAGAAACTTGGATACAAAGCAAAAAATGGATTTCCTCTTAACTTCCGTTGCATTTATTGACTCACTATCACCAGTTGTGTGGCAGTGGTTTGTCATCCCTTTCAAAAACCAAAGTAATAAGGACAGAATTCTTTCTACCACAGCTGTTTGCAACCACAGACCAAAAAACAGGAAAATGTGGCATCCCTTATCTTGGAAGTATAAAGAGAGTGACCCAAAATCTCATTTTCTTGAAAACAAGCAGCCATTATGCATTCATGTATCATGCATAAAAAAAAGATGGATGAGTATCAAATTCATTTTGAGGGCCATGGCATAGGTTCTGTGGAGCAAAACAGGCATTTCTGCATTGTTTATACTTTGATCAAATTGTCAGCTTTTCATCAAAGTCAGAAAGGAAAGAAATGCATACTTTGACAACCTGAAAGCAAATTTGCTGTTTGAAGTCACATGATTCTGAGATCTAAAGGGTAAGTCATAAGTCTATAATATTTCAGTTTTAAGTTGTGTTTGTTCTAGCCAGGCAGGTCTTCTGCCTCTATTCAGGCTTTTCATTGGTTCCTTTCCCAGTAACTGATGTCTGACTGGGAATATTCAGTATTATTAGATTATTTTCTGGTTAAGGATGAGTTTTAGATACTAACTGTTCTTTGCTTACAGTCTGTTTGAGGTATGACATGGGTAGTTCTCAGAGAAGTCTTTTCTCAGGTGAGCCTGACAATTTCTAATAGTTCTGAGCAGCTGCTTTTAACTCTAGAATATCTGTACACACAAACTGTTATCATAAGTCACAATGTGCTGGATGTTACACTCAAAATCTTGTTAGAGCTGAGAGGAACACAAACTACGGGTAGAGCTAGGAATGTACTGCTAGACCAATTAATGTTTAATTGGCTGTTATATGTTCCCTTGTCACAGCCCACTTGCTTGTCACTTCTTCTAGATTAAACATTGAAAATTAAATTCAGCCCTCCCCCATCCCCATTAAGCCAGAAGGGTTGTTTGCCTTGCAGTGACTACACAGGGGTGCCAGCCCTCAGCCCTGGGCACTCGTAGACTGAAGCCAGCAAAGAGAGGCTACAGCAATGTGTCTATCAGGCAACTGGTGCCACAGCTAAAACCAGCAACAATCTAAACAGACAAATGCAGAGACTGTAGTGAGAGGTCACTACAAAGGCTCAAATGCAGAGACTGTAGTGAGAGGTCAGTATAAAGGCCGTGAAGCTTTACAAAAAAGGGGAGAACAGTACTTATGGGACTACTTATGTATAGTGTGAGTAGAGAACTAGAGATGACAGTCTGCATCCCTACAGAGTTTGTGACTCTGTAAGTTGCCTCTATTCCTACACAGAAATAAGTTGCTCAGAAGTGTGCAAAACCCAAATGTTACTTCTCAAACAATACAATATCAGATTTCACTTTTTAAAAACCCAAATGTTACTTCTCAAACAATGCAATGTTAGATTTCGGTTTTTTAATGTCTAGTTGAGATTGTAGCACGGAATGAAAAGGAGATCTGTGACATTTGATAATAAAAAGAAGTGCAAAAGCAGGAGATAAAAAAGGCAAGTTTGCAGATGACACAAATTTGGGGGAGAGTGTGGATCTTCTGGATGGCAAGAGGGATCTGCAGACGGACCTGGATAGGCTGGA
>NW_008677600.1:49246-69393 GCF_000695815.1 Acanthisitta chloris | reverse complement strand
TATACACACACACACTATATATATAGAATGTTATGTTTAAAGACATTCTAATTGCAGCTAGAATCTGCAACTGTTTAAAAGTGCTGCCCAACGACTCCAGTGTGAGTCAGGCACTCACAGGAAAAACTAAAACACACCACACATGGATACTTTTTTCTGTCTCAATGACTGGAAATCTTTTACCCAAGACAGTAAATAATCCAGAGTTGTATCAATTTCACTGACTCTCCTTCTCTTCTCCAGTAAATCCAAGTTTGCCAAAACCAAATGCCTAATGATAGTACCTTGTGATTTTACAGCTATTTGTGTTGAAGCTGTGCAAAGGACACGGTTGCTCTGGTTGCCTGACCAGGCTGGATGAGCCTTGAGCATCCTATTCTAGTGAGGTATCCCTGCCCAGGGCAGGGGTTGGTACTAGATGATCTGTAAGGTCCATTCCAACCCTTAAATTCTATGATTCTATTGGTCATCCAACCCTTAAATTCTGTGATTCTATTGGTCCCATATTTCAAAAACCCTGATTTGAGAATGATTTAAGAGTTGCTTCTTAGAATTTCTTCCACTACAAATAGGCACACATGGTACTTCACCGAAATAGTCAAGCTAGATCTAAAATGAGAAAAATTAGCACAAGCAGAGCACCAGGTTAACACACGTTTATTCCTTTCACTACACAAGCTAAACCAGATACTTCTGCCCAATATATTGTGTGCCTGACAAACTTCCTGCAACACTAAGCCAAATGCTTTTTGGTGAAAAGGATGCAAGCTGAAATTATGTTTTCAAAAAGAGAGACCCAAGTCTTCCTTCTTTTTGATTAATGCTACTTTTATCTTTCGTTTTCTTGTTCACACAGAACAGGAATTCACATCATCTTTGGATGGTCTCTAGGTGTTTTCAGAAGATGCACATCCCATTCTAAAGCCAGGCCTGGCTCCAGCATGGCATTTGAAGCACACAGACCTAAACACAACTTTCTGAACCAGGTTGTGAACACTCCAGCTCCTTCCTTTACCTTTGAATTTTGTAAGTAATTTTAGACGGGTGAATTATGTCATGAAAACAGGAGCCTTTTTTTTTCCCCCATTGGTTTTTAAAAGCTATATAATTCTGGCCCTGTCTCTAATTGCTTTATATTAAATATTCACTAGAAATACGTGTAAAATTTGCACATACTTCATGATAAGAATTCTTTTTGTTCTGGAGACAAAATGATTATTTACTTGGTTAATTTTCTCCTTTTTTTCAAAATCAGAAATTGCAACTTGACTTGATCACAGCAGCTCCAATCCTTCTCATCATGCATCTCCTATTGCACAACACTTCTCCTGACTGTGCCTCTCACCCAACCAGACTTGATTTGGACAGTCAATCTCTCCAGGAAAAGCACTGGATATGAAGGGTTCAGCACAAATTTCAGCTGGAGCTGCAATGCAAACCACCAAATGGTAAAGAAGAAGAGCTATCAAATTCATCTGGGAAGGATCTCCTCCTCCTCCTCCTCCTCTCCTACATAGTCAATTTGAGACAAAGGAAGGTGAAGAATGGAAGCTTTCAAGAACAGCTTAGGCAGGGTAGATGGTAAAACCTGCATGCTACCCTGAGGAAACTGGGTGCAAAGTTCAGCCCTGTGTTTGTATTTCTAAAGAGTGTAAAATATCAAATATCCTTCTTGAAGAATAATTCTCTCTCTAGTCTCTTACCACGTTGCTGTGTAACGATACAATAAATATTATCCTGCTCACATGCTTCTGTTTACTTAGCATACCTTCTATTTGATGGTATCTGGCAGCATAAGTTTCAGTTCTGTCATCTTAAAATACTAATAGTTGTCAATCAAAAGAGAAAAGGCATAATAAAAATGTTCTAGAAACTAATAACCCTATATTTCTACACCCTCAGCTTGGAGCTAAGCATTGCTAAAAATCAGATTAATTATATGTTTGTATAGGGTCCAATACAATCAGACAGACCTCTAAACAACATCCTCCTGGAAATCAGCACAGACCAGATCCATAATCATATATATAGTGTGTATGTATTGGGCAATATATGCAACACTAAATTAATAGCATCATCTTCATTTGGCCTAGTCCTTTGATCTACAAGAGCTTCTGGGGGGAAGAAACAATCTGCCCAGTGACAGAGGTAGAGGATGAGAGAAAATGGTCAATACCAAAGTAATTTATGGAGACTTTCTGTAAACATTTAGAAGCACCAACGAGATACATGCAGGACAAGTTCCTGATGTTATGACCAAATAACATGGCAAACTGTTCAATTTCAGACAGATTGTCAGCAAAATATCCTTTGAATTATATCTGTCAAACTTTAGTGGTAACTTCACTGCTTGGGACATTTAAACCTGCTCTGGACAAAGTATTAGCAAGTACCCTGTAGGGAACAATCCTGTAATGTCAAGAAGATGAACTAGATGTATAACAGGTCTTTTGCAGCTCCATTTTTTATTATTCTAATCCATCACCCTTACTGAGGTGAAGTTTTATGCAGACCTTTAAAATTATGGCCATTTGAAAATTATGTCTATGTCTGTATAATATATACACACATATGGATGTAGGGTCTGGTTTTACAAAACTCCGAGTACAAAAACATATTTTGCACCTAATTTGCCCATGCTTCAGCTGTAACTATGCATTAATCTGGCAAAGGGAGGCAGAAATTTCTAACTATGGATATGGGAATACACAATTTACATGCATGACTGAGACATGTGCTGTGGAAAACACTGTAGTATTGCACTGTGACATGGTTATGCCACAAACCCAGGATCAGTCTATGAGCTTTGCCCCAAAATAGGAAATCAAAAATCCTGCAAGGTAGACAAGTTGACATCAAAAGCTTGCAGAAGCAGCTAAGGAGAAATTCCACAAGGAGCTCTAAACAAAATACTTCCATCAGGGATTCTCAAGGGAAAAGTGAAAGATTTTATTTGACTCCCTTCTACCCAAGCCACTTTTGGATATTTCTTGTCCCCCCTGTTTTGAAGAGAAGCTAGAACTCCCCATCACTCTCCCTAAAACCTGAAGTCCACTGAGGATTTTGTACTGATAAACTACCAACAGTGAAGTCACTCTGAGCACAATAGCTGCAGAAAGCTCCTCTCCTCCCCAGACACAGGACAGCAGAACTCAGCATGGATGTGCAAGGAGGAGGATACAAGCTCCACTCTATCCATACATGATACTGTCACTTCTGCTATTGCAGAATGGAAATCCTTGTGCTGACTAAGGCACCAGACAGTCACCCCCATCTACATACTTCGGTAGGAAAGAAAAAAAATAAGAGGGTATGGAGAAGGAAAAGGTGTTTTCCTTTGCATCTTTTAGCCATAATTGGCTTTTCTGCATATTTGGCTCTAGTCTATCACAGCATTACAGTAAGAAACAGCAACCTGCACTGATTTTTATACACAAATCTTAATGACTTCAATTGCAGCGAAGGATTTGGAATGGTGGCAGGATATGGCTATTCACCATTAAGGCCCTCAAGCCTTCCTAATTACTGAGTATACAGAGTATTTATTATAGAGACTGCACCAGGCCTCTTTTGTGAGCTGCCCTGAGCCTGTTCTCTGAGCCACATCAAGCAAGAAGTTTAAATGAAACTGCTCCCAAGTTTCTGAAATGGTTTAATAAAACATATACTGACTGTAATATTCAGTTTATAGTAGAAAACTATTGCCCCTTGGTTTGAAAAATGACCTCCAGTTGGCAATTTTACTCTCAGCTTCATAGATTATAGTCCGCTGTTGGTCATTTTCTCAATCCACAGGGCAATACTTTTCCATAACAAGCTCAAACTGCAATCAGTATTTGTAGGCTGTTACACAAGTTGAGGATAATATGTCTCAACACATTCTATTATATGACTAAACAAAAGAAATAACAACCTGGTGACACAGACATATGGAGAAAAGCAGAGCTATTCTTCTAATGCTGAGATAGCAGAAAAACATATTTCTTTGTGTTGTGCTAATTTGTATTAAATTTCATGTCTTCAATGCACAATAATCTCTAATTTGATTTTTTCGTTAATAGTGTTTTGGTTTTTGTTGTCTTATGTCTAGTCTTATTTTAATGTAAAATGACAAATACTAAATTGTGTTAGCATCAGATTTGAGAAATGACAGATAACCTAACATTGTAAAATCATGTTAGCATGTATCCACATATGTAAAAGGGCTCACAAAACACATTTATAAACTTCGGGGTTTGATCCTAGGAAATTCTGATCCAGTGTGATGGGCAAGTTCCAAGGGATTGTTTCTGCCCCCAGCTCAAGTACATAAAGACCACTGAAAACCACATTTTGGAAAAACAGTTCCCACATTAGATAATCCAATAGATAGATTCTGTTGGGAAGTGTCAGAGCAGGAAGTGAGGGAGATCTGGAATCTGGTCCGAGATGTGCCCTGGACAGCTCTGCCAGTGACTGATGGTTAGGACATCACCTTCCTTCCCAAACCAGTTACTCTGACCTGCAGGGCCAATACAACTTACCTAGCTGGCTGGAGTGTTGTGAGGTTTAATTCTTCAATCAAGGATGATGAAAGCTCTTGTAGATCCTTTGCTGTAAATGCAAAATATTTATAATTACAAGCCTAATAGTCATCCCCATCTGTAAATAAAATGAGACACTGAGCCACACTCAGAGCCAAAGGAAACAACTTCCTAAGCTGAGGCCAGAGCAGCCAAGCAGAAGGGAACATTTTGCCATTCTTCCTCTAGAAATGAAGTTTCCTATCCTTTAAACAAAACCACCATATTTACTGGAGATCTGTGATGGGGCAGAATGAAGAATCTTGGCTGAAGGTATATAAGATCCATAGGATAGAGAGGTTCATTGTAGATCTGTATGAATGGCTCCAGAAACTGTAAGCATCTATATCAATGCATTTTGGGATATTAAAGGGACAGATAATTTATTTTTTTCTGAATTTTCTGCAACTTTTGCTATATTGTTGCCCAGTCACAGCTTCACCTGCATTCTTTAGCTGGAATGTGAGTGGTTGGACTCCTTTAAACATGTAGGAACTCAATGCAGAAGCTTTAAAATGTTTGAGCTAAGAATGTATTTGAATGATTACCAGAAGATGATGGCTCTTTATCTTACAAGTCTTCAAGGAATTTAGATGTTTAACTCATTAATAGTGTTTGCTGCATTACACTTTACATTTTTATGATTTTAGAAGAAAGGTTTTCTAATGCAAAAAAAAAAAAAAAAAAGCAGCTTTCTTTTCTTTCCACAACATTTTTCATTTTCAGGTAATAAAAGTGACACATGTGCCATAATGTAATGGATTAATTAAGGAATATGATGTTTATCCTAGGTCCTGAGTTGTACATCTTCATAACTCACTCATAAAAATTAATGCATTATACCACACTCCAGAATGATATATCTATTTTTACCATACCTGTTGAGAATAAATTGTTCTAAATTGGATTATCTTGATATTCAGTGAAAAATGCAAAAATTACATTGTTATTTTAAGAATTTACACTGCTGTGTATAAGAAAAGCATAATCTTCTCTCTGAGCTTTTGAACTGTCATGTTACTCCTGCTGTTACCAAATCATAATTGCTGCTGCCACACCTAAAATCAAATGCAGTGCATATTGTATTTCTTCATACTCTGCATTTCCTGTCTTCATCACAGAACCATACACAGAACGCAGTGCATATTGTATTTCTTCATACTCTCTGCATTTCCTGCCTTCATCACAGAACCATACACAGAACATTTTGGGCCTATTCCTTCCTTACTGACTGCTTTGGTATATAAGTAACACACAGACATGCAGGCAAGGACTCATAAAATCTTCATTTCTAAAATCAACAGATGAAAAAAATCCCTAACTAATAATGTACAGATGTTTCATATTTAAATGAGCTGTTGGCATGTAATGCTGCCAATCCTACAGGCAATAAAACTGCTGAATTTCAAGGTACTCCACATTTACAGAGCATTTTTAATTCTTTTAAAACCAAAAGATCATTCTAGGATGATGGAAATGACAACTGCTCAATAAACATGCAATGACATCTTTCTGATGTTCTCTTGGAATTCCTATGAGTGGTCAACTACATTATGTTGTTCTCTACCAGGTCCTATTCCTTTTATCCCAAGAAAGTTGATTTTGCTGTCCTTAAACTGCAATGGCTTCCTAAAAGTAAATTATCTGCATGTTATCTGCAGAGTAATCCTCTCCTTGAATACAAGACAGAACATCAGAGTTTCTAATCCTTCACAGATAGAGTAATTCACATCCACTGTACGTTCTACTGTAAAAGACAGAGTAATACAATATGCTTGATAAATCATGTATGTGTCTGTGTACAAAGAAGAAGGTTTATCTGCTCTCCTACAAGATGCATCCGTATTAAAGCACACACACACACACACACATTCCCCATGCTGGCACTGCAACAATCTTTAGAAGTTCTATAATAGAGACATCTAAGTTTAAAAAATGAAGCAGCTCACAGGTCAAACAAGTTCCTGATGAGAAGTGCTTAACCAGAAATATTATTCCACTGATTGTAAGTTTTCATCCATACATCAAACCCTAGAGTCTATTGATTAAATAAAACTGATCTTTTTTTATTTCAAAGCAAAAGAGAATTAAATCATCCCCATTGTTTTCCCTTTGTTTGGAGCCATCATGTCGTGCACACTGCCCATGTGTCCTGCTTGTAATTACAACACACTTAAGGAGAGCTTATTCTGAAATGACTGATCATAGGTTTCTTGCCTCTTCCCCTAAATCTTCTGCTCCTGGTCATAATCAATGGCACTTGATGGCCCAATATTCTGATCCAATGTGGCAAGCGATATGATCCAAGATCTGCTTAGAATCAATACATTCATTTGCTTCAGGAAATTTTGGATCGGGACAACTGTAAGTATATGCAAATACAATAATTTACTGCAATTATGCTGGCATATCTTTCTTTTCCCATACCTCTTTTCCTCGGCAGAATTAGCTGTGTCATGCCTTAGTTTTGCTTGCAATCCTATATAAGGAATCCAGGCCAGGCAGGACTTGCAAAGCCTTCCCAAAGTCAACGTCTGCTGGCATAGAGAACACACCAAAACACTACAGATCTGTACATTGCTGAGCTCCACGTGGCATTGTCTGGGCTCTGAAGATACCATCAAATGCCAATGTAGCGTGAACATGTAACACACTGCTTTGAAGAGCACCAATGGGTGGATACAAAAAAAGAAAAATCTTCTTGAAGTTTAGTTTTGTCTTTTTCCCTTGTGCAAATCTGTCTGAGCTCACTTAATAGCTCCCTTGGGCTGCTGTGTGTCCAAGTAAGCCTTCAGCTTGATTCCAGTCTACCTGCTCAGCACTCTGCAGTGCTAGATCATAATGTACATGGCCAGAAGATCCTGCATCAGGGATGTAGTTTCCATCCTGGGAGGTATTCACTGCCAGCCTAAAATGGCAACATCCAAGTTCACTTGTGTTTCACCCCACACTTACAGATGAAGGGACACACTCTAAACTCAATTCTACTACTGTATATGCACATCATTGAGTAAATTGTATAAAATATTCTGATTTTTTAAGGCAAGGAATCTTTAATGTACTTTAAATCTTGTTTAAATTAGCACCACAGACTAGGGAAAATGTATAACTAGTAATAAATTTTACCTTTTTTAAAGGAGTTGATTCCCTGTTAGTTATTTCAGTGTAAGGGAGTTAAGGAACTGCAGAATGATGAGTAAACACAGACAGCTGTACCAGTTAAGAAGACTGTAGCTTGGGCACATCCTTCAGCCCTTTAGTCTTTTTCCACTGGAAATCTGTAGTTCAGCAGCAGCAGAGCAGAGAACCTTGTTTCTGCTAAGTAGCACTAATTTCTGCCCATAGTGACATTCAGAAGAGGATGAATCAAGTCACAGGGGTAAGAAGACTGTTTGCTTATGATGTGCCTGTCACCAGTGAAGATGAGTTTGTAACACCCTCCAAGCATCAAAGCAGCACACAAAAGAAACATTTTTTTAAAAAAATAAACCCAACAGATAGTCTTGCAAAATATATCAATGCAGTTCTCCAAACTGAAAAAGCAGAAGTCACAAGATCAAGAACTCGCAGTTAGGATTTTCCTATTAGTTAAAGAACATAAGGATTCTCCTGAAGTCTTTGATTGATATATGATCTTTTCTTTCTTTTCAGGCAGAACAGCTGTCCAGTGAACTAGAAGAAATAGCCCTGAAGACAGCTTTGAGTCTGATATGACTTTGAGAGGGAAAATTATTCCAATGATAAATGCTCTACATGCAACATCTAAGAAAATAAAATAAAATAAAAATGTCATCCATGAAAGAATTTTTCTTTCTTTTTGAGAAAGCAATCCTATCAGGGGGATGGGGATGTCATGGTATCTGAGACCAAAGAGAAAAGGTATGTCCCACAAAATTGGATTTGGAATTAACCTAACCAAAAAGAGTCAATAGGTACTTTTAAGAAAAGGACAACTGGGCAAATGGAGAGAGGAGATGTGACTTTGCTGAAGATTGTTAGGACACAGTGACCTGGGATATATTGTAAGTTCTTTCATTCTTCTTTGTGAGGAATTTTTTTTTTTAAGTGAGGTGAAACACTTGTGCTTTGCTGGCTGATATCTGCCACAGTAACTGCATGGAGAAATAGCTTGACTATGCTCGAAAAAATCCCAAAGCAATAACAACCAACACAAACCTGCTTGGTGGAACTACCTGGTACAGAGTTGTGTAAATTTAATCCACCTAATGGAATTATGCAAATAACACAAATGGAGGACTGCAGCCACTGTGATAAATCAGTGAAGTCATGTTGAGGTTAGAGGAGAGATGGCATGAAATGCAGCCTTTCTGGAGCTTGCAAGGATCCTACACATCTGACACAGGATAGGATTGCTCTTGGCTCAGACACCTCACAGAAGAGCATGGTAAGATAACATTCCACCCATCCTATCTTAGTGGCCCTTGAATCCTTAACCCAGATCTCCTTGCTCACCCTGCCCAAATCCCTTCATCTTTCAGTACAATAGATCTGTCCACAACAACACTCCTCCAACTTTCACTCTTCTCCAAACCAAGCCATTCTTTCTGCACCAAAGCCTCCCTGAATAGGCCCCTGTGAGTGCACTTATTCCAGAAGCTAATTACAATTAAATGAGCTCTTTAGCACTGAGAAGCTAGAGAGACAGATACACATTCTCATATATATTTGCACAGCCAGAAATAATTTCTCTCCCTTCCCTTGCATAACTTAAATGCTCTTCCTTCCCTATCCCAAACACCCTCCTTTATCCCTGCCTTGGGAGTCTTCCTCCTCCCCCCTCGTGTTCCCACGAGCTGTTGACATCTGCCTGCTCTCCTGCCATCTCACCTGCCCCCTCCCCTCCCATTACTGAGTGCCAGCCCCTGCTCTCATGCAGATTTTAGATCCACACTTTGCAGAAATCCTGCTCCATGGGATTCCAACAACAGAAGAACAGGAGATAAGAACATAAAAGCATCCTCAATGTGGTGTCCCATCAGGAAGCCAACTAAACCTGATAGACACTGTCCTCTCTGACCTGCAAGCAGGAAAGGGCTGAGCAGTGAGAGAACAGCAGTTCAGAAAACAACTCTATATGGTCTGTAATCAGCAACATCCAACAAACAAAAAGCATTTGCCTAGGTCTTTACTTCAGAGACAATCAAACAGAATTTTTTAAAAAAATAAAATAAAAATTTTACAAACATACATGTTACATATATATTTATATGTTTCCCCTCCTTCTCCCCCAGTTTTACTTTGCAGTGACAATCAGCAATTATCTTACAGAGAACGACTCTAACAAGCTTTACAGGATGCCTTTAGTAATAAGATAATTATTTGTAACTCCATAAAGAATTATAATTTTTAATTTAAAAAGAAATCAAATAAAAACAGCTTTCATCTTTCTTACTATGCGAAGAAAACATTCTCTGCCTACAACTCAAATTATCATTCTCTCCTTTGTGCAAAATGAATTGACCCAGAAAACTAAAAGGGTAAGAACCCATATTTGCTGGGCTTATTCAGCAGCCAAAAGTTCATGAAAAACACTGTTGTGTATCACATAGCAACCACTTGATGCCTATTGTTAAAATACAGTAGTTATTCAAAAAGTAAAATCTTACATTCTCAAATAAGAAGTCAGGCTGCAATGTGTGTTTACTGTTTGGGGGGAAATAGTCATCTTGCCATTTTCTCTTTTTCCATGGTCTTGGCATATTTGGTCAGCTATGCAATGTGCAGTTACCCACAGGAAAGAAAAGGAACACGAGAATTTTCCTCCAGTGTTTAGCTCACAGGACAATGTCTATTCAAAGCAACACTTGAGATCACTGTTAAGAGAGTTAAGATGTGCTCTATTTTTATCCAGACACACTTTCAGTAAAAAATGTAATATTCCAGAGGAAGGGCATGAAGGAGAAAGGGAGGGAAGCTTCTGCTTTTTGACTGTTACAGTTGTACACTTTCACCTGCTCTCAAAGCAAACTGCTCTCAGAAAGTCCTTTACACATGTACAGTGTCCACATTGCTACTGAACATTTGCACTTCTTCCCAGCACTGTTACCTGTCCCTACAGCTGGGCAGAGGTATGAGTTTCACAAACATCTTCCTCTCTACCTTTCCACCAAATCTTTCATGGCAGAATGTGATTTTAGAAATGCAATAAAAGTAAAATTGATACAGAAGAAAAGAAAGTTGTAGAGTCAGAAAAAATCTTAACAATTTTTGTTAAACGGAGCTTGTGTCACTCCAAAACATTTGAAGGGCAGGGGCAGGATCACTTGAGCTGTTCTGGCTTTCCCAGATTTCCATGAAAGCTGAGAGTCAACCCTCAGTTTTTCACAACTGCATGGGATGGTCTATACAAATCATCAAAGCAAGACCAAAGTGTTCTTCAGAAACAACTGCTAGAGAAGATGAAGAGAAGAATAAGATATAAA
The DNA here is from genome assembly GCF_000695815.1 of Acanthisitta chloris. Lineage (NCBI taxonomy): Eukaryota > Metazoa > Chordata > Aves > Passeriformes > Acanthisittidae > Acanthisitta > Acanthisitta chloris. Next base: position 58,388 of record NW_008677600.1, on the reverse strand, counting down.
CTCCCTTGTAGATTTTATTATGTGCTATTACACAAATAGTACAACTTAAAACTTCAAGACAATGGCACTTTTAACACCAGAAGGGAATGACAGACTTGCTTAGCATAACTTTGAGATATTCCATCAAGGCTATGTACAAACAGGTGTGCCACATTTCTTGCTAGCAGTAAGATGCTTGTTGAGATTATCTTCTTATCTAAAAGAGTGTTTTAAACTCCTTTTGAGTAGTTAAAATAAGATAGTGGCAGAGAGTAGATTAAAAGGAGGGAAATGTGTGAACATAGATTTTTTTGCCAAGAAACTTACTTTGAGACCAGCTGTACCCAGGTATGTGCGTGCTGTTTCCATAGTCTATGAAAAGACAGTTGAGTAGTAGGCAGCAAAGCCCACATGGATGCATGAGGCTGCTGAGGAAAAGTGTGAGAATGCATTAGGTACCAGGGACCAAAGGGATGGGCTTTAGGATTTGCAGTTCTGGGGTTTGCAACATAAGGACATGGAACTGTTGGAGCAAGTGCAGAGGAGGCCACAAAGTTGCTAAGAGCACTGGAGCATCTCCCTGTGAGGACAGGCTGAGGGAGTTGGGGCTGTTCAGTCTGGAGAAGAGAAGGTTGTGTGGAGACCTCAGAGCAACTTTTCAATATCTGAAGGGTCTACAAGGAGCCAGAGAGGGACTCTGTGTCAGGAACTGGAGCGATAGGACAAGGGATAACGGATTCAAACTGAAGAAGGGAAAGTCTAGGTTAGATATTAGAAAAGTTTTTCACTGCAAGGTATACAAAGAAATTGGTTTGGTTCTTCATTGATCAGTGATCTGGCCAGGACAGGATGGGGTAATTACCCATGGCTGTTGAACAGTAGAATCATGCAATTTCTCAGCAAGATAATAGCATACTTGATGAAACAAAGACCAAGATATTACATCCAGTGCACAACTACAAATTAAGAAGTCTTTTCCCCAAAACAATAAAAGGCATATATTGAAGAATAATGCAGAACTTGTCTAGCACAACTCAATTCTCCTATGAAAATGTATGCTTCTCTCAGAAACAGATTCCCAGCACAGGGACTGGTAATTTATGATCCACCAAAATACTCTGTTGAACAAAAAAGTAATACCTACACCGTGCCTATGCAAATCACTAAGAATAAGTGACTCTAAGGACCAGTAAGAACAAAGCCCAAAACTCCTATCAAACATTATTTGAGGTTTGAAAAAGTCAAGACAAAGTGTAATTTTTTTTAAATGGGGATAAATTGGGATTTCTCTAACAATTGACTCATTTTGCCTGCTTTTATCTAAGGATCTCAAAGAGCACTCCAAGTGTTAATTAAATTACAAAGCATTTTTGAGACAGGTAAATGGTATTATGGCCACTGGGGAACAGAGAGAACATTTATGTTTCATTACTAAAGTCACACAGTAATTCAGTGGCTAGTAATACAACCCCAGAATTACCAGTTGCCACTTCTACTCATTGACTTGATGGCCTCACAAGAGAGAAAATTAGCCTCAAAAGCCAAAAATACTTTGCTCATGTGCTCTTCTGTCTTCCAAGAGCAGGCCAAGATTTTTTTAATTTTATTTTCTTTTTCTTCCTCTGCTTACTGGGAGGCCTTTCTTTCAGAGTCACACAAAAGAAGCCACTTCCTAACCTCCCCAAGTGTGTTAAGGATCACAGTACAGCATCACAGATAGGAACTTAAACAAGGGCAGTCAACTGTAATTGTGCTGTTTAACAGCTTATGCAGCAGAATCAGGAGTCCTCTTCTCCCTCCTCTAACCAGCCATACTCCCAGAGATGACCCAGCAGAGCCTCTATCCCATCAGAATGACGATGCAAAGACGTGCAGATGGAATAATCATTCATAATGGCTTTGCTGGCCAATTCACTGACCTCCAATCCTACTCTCCCAAAGAAACAGGCATAAAACTACCAGAAGGAACCTGGTCCCTCATGCATTTCACACAATAATCTTTCACTCAAAGGAACAACATAGGAAACAACCAACCAGGCCCTGAAAACACTTTAGACCATATAAAACTCTATTCTGCAGTGTACTACAGCTATTTTGAGTTGCACATAGAAAGAGGAGGGAGAAATGTTTCAGTGATCATTCTATTCATATCCCAAAACAGGAAGGCACCATTTTTCACTCTGGCTTGGTCCTGACTAGCACAACTTCAGCATCTCTAAGTAATAAAGCACTAAGGTATAATGCAATCTGCACAATAGACAGTCCAGTGACTTCCAGTGCAACCAAAGGCATCTCTAATTCAAGACCAGTACAGCTCTGTCAGAGCTTTAACAAATTACATCTCCGTTAGTAAACTGATTTTGTAAAAAGGCTTTTCTGTTTTGTAAATAACTATTTATTACTAAAACCAGCAAAGCATCTTTTTGAACTTTCTTTAAACCTTTGGAATACAATGTTAAGCCAAGATTTCAGGCTTTATCTCCCTGCCTCGTTTCTTGTTATGTCATGAAGAATCAGCTATGTGGAAGAGATGAGAATGTCTTTGATTTAAATGACCAAGACTTAAGATTGTCTTTACCATGGCAGAAAAATAAAGCTGCTGCATATATTTCCAGTGGTAGTATTATTGTTATGTGGTATGACAATCACCATCCTTTTTTCTTTTCCTAAAAATATGTCTAAAGAACCACACACAGTTTATATACTGCATTCAAAATATTTTTCTTCGTTTACATTGATTGCATATTTCAAATCATGTTACAGCTGTATCGCTTAGCCTAAATCAAATAAGGAATCCACATAAATGCAGACACACACTTTGCTTGTTTTTAGACATTTGCCAGTATTGACAAGATTAAAATATTTTTCTCATTCATTATTTATTGTGATATGATGAAACAGTATGTATTTAACAGAACATCACAAAGTCGAGTTAAATTGTGGACATGCTGTTTCATTTCGATTTTACTGCGACAGTGTTAAGTATGTGACTCCCTGACTGCAATAATGACATCTTTGGGTGATGAAGATTTAAGATGCTTTGCAAAGATGCAGTGTTTTCCAAACTCTTCAGCCAGGCTGATTAGGAGCATTATTAAACAGATGAACCCAAGACTGCAAGGAGTGCTGTGACTGAAGTCCCTCCTGTTGCAGAGAACTGGGGGAATTGGTGCTCAGTGCAGGAGCAGCAGCAAACTGCCCCACTGCAGCCACTAGGGATGTAACTGGAATGACTGGGAGGCTCTCATACAAACACAGTTCTAGCACTTTTACAAGTACCAGCATGTTTTGTGACCAAAAATGTGTTCTCTGGATAGTTTCTCTGCCTCTGGGTGAACTGGCACTACCTGACAGTTGGAGTTTGGGGTCGAGCAATGCTGTATCTGGTTGAACCTCAAGTACATGGCAAATACATATGAATTTGCTGGTTGAATGTGTATGTACCTTGGGCTGAAAACCACAGACACAGCACTGCACAATCCCAGCTTCCAGCTCACAGTTGGACACCATTCTGCACATTTCTCCTGGCAAAAAAAATAACCCAAGGAAGTGCCAAAAAGCAAGAACCACAGCAAAGCAACTGTAACCAAAACTGGTGCTGCTGGGCAGAGGAGCACAGACCTTGCCTTCTGCAGTATGTGGCAGTAACTGGGTTAGAATGCAGAAAAAGACACATTTTAGCCCAAATGCTTATTCTTGCATACTACAGGCTAAATATACTCCCTATGATAAAAACAGCAGAATAATCAGAAGGTACTGAATGCTTAAAATGCACCCTTAACAAAGCAAAACAATGTGAGGCATATCTCTCTTTACGTGTCAAACAATTTGCCTAACAAATCATAATACTGCAGAATGATACAAAATTCCCCCATCAAGCCCAAATGCATGCACAAAGATTACCATGGCAAAGAATTGTGAATTTCATTAAATATGTTAAAGGCAAAAAAAAAAAATAGAAAAAAAATTCCGCTTTGAAAAATAGTAATCCTGTCTTTCAACAAAAATATTATAGGAAGCTATGAATTTGGTAGATCTGAATAGGATGTTGGTACATGTTTTACTAAGGTAATATAATGGCACACTATTATTAGATCACATTAATCATTACTGTGCCAAAGGCACTGACAGCACCACTGAAAAGGATTGAAAGGGCTGGTAATGGATATAAATTACCCATTGTGTGATAAAAGGATTTTTACTAAGAAGGTAAGAATAAAACAGCAAATTTCTAATATAACTGTTGTGTAAAAACCAAAATAAAAGTAATCCAGTCAGTAATATCCACAAAATCAGAAAGTAAGCACTTTTGAAACAAGATAAAGTCACAATAAAAACTGTATACAATGTAAAATTAATTTCGTGGTGCATAATATTACTATCAATTTAAATAGTTTACGTGATGACCTCTATGGTCAAGAGAAAGGTAAGCTTTGTTAATTAGAATCGAGTATGAGCTGCTGCATGCGTATTTCAAGTTTGTGGGCTTGGAATTTTTCCCTTTTTTATTTTTCCTTACGCATATGATGGCTTCACAGCACCTCCTGAAATTCAAGATGTGTTGGGAGTTCTGTGTTTTCTGCGTTAACATCACAACAAACAGCACATTGCTCAGATGGTTTTTCCTTGGATTCCAAATGCTATTACAAAGTGAACCACGTCTTTGCTGAGCTATTTAACCATTTGATTGAAACCATTTGTATGACTAATTGTCCGGTTCTGTGCTCCTCCTTAACTCTGGCAAGTATTTCCTGATATTAGTAGGGACCAGCGAATTGAATTGGTCAAACTACATCCTTATTTACAGCATTAAAACCCCACATATCTTCTCTGAAGTTGATGGAATTATTCTAGAATCAAGTCACTGTAATTCTTTTCGAGTCAATTGTCTAGAATGAAATCCAGTAGCTCACATTCAATTAGTGAGTTTTAAAAATTGTGAGCCATACTCTTAAATGATATAAATTCATAAGTACAGACATCAATCCTGAAAACACGTCTATGCTTAACTTTACTCACGTGAGTAATTCCATTAGCATCAGTAATTCAATACCTGCTTATGCATTTGCAGTACTGAGGCTTTAATATGCCTGGATATCCTCTCACTTACATCAGCCATAAATCAGCACAATTCCTCTGAATCACACAGTTTCTATGGATTCACGAGATATAAAAACGAATGGACAATCCAGTATAACAATTATAATAAAAGAAATAACATACGAATTTGATTTGGGAGCAGAAGCTATCAGAGATGTTGATTTAGGAATCAATTAATGCATGTAGAATGTGAAATTAATTATTGGTGATTTCCTAGGAAGCTAGACTTTTATTTCAAACTGAGGGCCAAATAACCCTGTTCTGATTTCACACCTATTTCCACACCAGTCTGATTTCTCAGACTTTACAGGAGCTTTTCTTCTACTGCACTGGAATAGCTCAGAGGAAGAATGTAGTACACCCCTCCACCCACTGATTTTCATGGGTGTTCTTCTCATGCTAATGTACGACAGAATATGGTTCTTAATAATATGCATGAGATGTTCTATTGAACTTATAGGGGGAATAAAAAAAAAACCACCAAAAAATGATAAAATGAATTTAATCAGGAGTGTCATGGGTTTTTTTTAAAATCAGCAGTCTGATGATAAAGTAATAAATGATGATTCATCTCCAACACAATTATTACATATCAACTGCATAAAGATGAATGCTCATGATTTTACCAAGCAGATTTTTTTCTTGGAAAACAAAAATAATTCTATTTGTAGCTCACTACACACTAAAAGAAGTACAATTCAAAGTTTTGCAAGACATGAACTTTGTATTTATGAAGATGTAAAAAGACATCTGAGAACAGATTTTAAAATCTAATTTATGTGCCTCTTTTTTATGTATATTTTTTAATATGGAAAAACAAACCTATACTCATATCCATAAGCAGAAGAAAATGCTATGAGAACAATATAAGTAAGTTTTTCTTACCAGTTATTCTTATGCCAATGAATCTGTTCCCTGGATGAGGAGATTCTTAAAAGACACAGGATAGGTACTGAAGGTCACCACTGTAAAAATAAAACCTGTGAGAAATTTAATATGTCAAAACTCAGTGTTTGAAGCACACATTTACATTAAAATATTACAATGCCACCTCAAGCAGACAAGCTACAGGACAGCAGAGAGTATTGAGAATTCAAACTTTAATGGGATTAACACCTTTTATTTTTTAAGCCTTCATAATGTACATGTTTGGTGGTCATTTTAGGTTGGAAACTGAAAACTTCCTTCAGTTCTGGATTGTTTTGAGAGGGAAAACCTCTCTCTCCTCAAGATAATGATGAGGAACAGAATGAAATTCTTCTGATCCTTTCCCCTAGACAGTACAGCAAAAGAGGACAAAACAGGATAAAACAAAAGTTGCATAGCATACTCCAGAAACCCAGTTATTCTCTTTGACATTGATATTCTAATCTCTCAAACTGAGTAAAAAGAGAACAGCTACTAATTGTATTTTTACTTTTTTTTAATTCCATTTTATAACAGAAATAAGTCCTTTGTAGATGATCTCATCTAATAAACCCTACTTAAAAGAGATAAGAGCCAGCAGTAAAAGCCAAGCCAGAATACTTCCAAGATATTTGTCAGTAGTGAATTTAAGGCCATTACATTAGTAAGCAAAATAGGAACAAAAACAAAGGGCGTTCTTAGAGCAAAATAAAGTTCACTGGACTGAAGCTATAATCTGAAGAATTTATGACTGAGAATTCTAACTATGTTTATTCCTATGCATGTCTAACAAATGAAATTAAAGGTCACTTCCAAATAATACACTTTGTACATCTACATCAACCAAACTCTTTCATACAGCAGGCTCTGAAACCCCAGTTAAAGCACCACAGCCTTAGGGCTTCACCTTACTAACACTGGTTTCCCAGAGAAGCACCGACTTTTCCACAGAGCCCCAGTGCAGGCTGTGGTAGTCAGTGTGTGCAGAACTGCATCCTTCATTTCTGGGGGAAGTAATTAAGACCTTGGCCATTTTACTGCATTTGGTTTAAACTGGTCAGCAGAACTGCATCCTTCATTTCTGGGGGAAATAATTAAGACCTTGGCCATTTTATTGCATTTGGTTTAAACTGGTCAGGACCAACAGGACCACACTGCTACACAATGCTTTGTGGACTCCAAGGGTAAACAACAATTTTGAGGGCTCCTATTGATGATGAAAACAGTATTAGACAATTCTGAAAACAGAAGTTCACTACTGAGCAGTACAGCCCTTCATTAGTGCAATAGCAATGCAACACTTTTCACGTATCCTCCAAGACCTCTCCAGTCTCCACCTTGTCTCGATTACGTCCAATGCAAAGTGCTACTCCAGAGTGTCCCACACTTTGGCCATCCACCTCCCTCTCTTCACTCCTTTGGTTTCTCCACCACACCAAACACAAACTACTCATTGTCACTGTGATGGTTTACCATGACACTCCCCAAATCCAACCCCTTTCCTCCTTGCTTGCAGCTTGGATCAGTCTTTGTCACGTGCTTTGAAATGTTTTCCAAGTGATAATTCTGCCACACAACTTCTCTGACATAGGAGAATTACCCCAGTTAAAGCTTTGAACTCCTCCTCTATAACACACAATTCCACAGCAAACTGCCCACAATTCTGCAGTAAACACCTGGTTTGTTATCCCCTCATGTTCCTCACGTGTAGGAAGACATTCCTTTTTTGCTCCCTCCTCATGCTTAGCTTTATTTGCATGCCAGTTGTTCCTGGGTGCATATTTGAATTATAAGCCCTGAAAGGCAAAGATTGTCTTCTGATTTGATACCTTATTGTATCGAGCTGAATGGGTTGTGAGCAGGTACGAGGCAATATTCTGGTCTGGCACCCCATTTCCCACGAGAAGCAAACCAATGGGCAAGTCAAGCTAAACAGAGTGTTGACTGGAGAGAACAAAACCCTTTTGTAAATGGTTAAAGAAAACCTCTGTCATAAGATTTGATCTTCCTAAGTATGAAATCATATCTATATAGGATCAAGGTCCCATTAGTAAAGGCCCATAGAATTTTAGAATTTAAATAAGTTCACTTCAGTTACAGTATTTGGACACATAGGAAAAGCAAATTTCTGGACTGCTGCAGATAAGCATAGGTCCCATCCAACATTTTCAGTTGCACAGTAGCTAAAAACAGTGACAGCTTGTTTGTCTGGAATTTCTGCTGTTGTTGATGTCTTAAAACCTCAAGACATACCTTTTCAATGTTTACTTGCAGCTCATTCAATGTAAGAAAGCCAAGAAATAGAAACAAAGAAGATAATAAACTGTTAGGTTTCTAAAAGATGTTATCTCACCAAACAGGTTCTTAGTACTCCTACACTGACATCGTAGACTACATTTTTGCTATGCTATTACAAGGCTACTTGTGTTTAAAAAAATTCAGATTTTACATACACGCTCATGACTTGCAAAATTCTAGGAATGATTCTCAAGGGGCTTTCACTAAGATGCTTTATAAATTCTGATGACAGACAGAACACAGTAAGGCTTCATCTCTTAAAGTCCTGTACTGATTTGTTTGGAGGCTTCATGTCATTGATCAGCATGTCAATGTCTCTTGCAATCTGCTTTCCAGTTCATGACTGAGAGTGAACCCCTCAGGTTTAAAACCTTAAATGATTTAAGGTCTGTGATACATAACCTTACGAACAAATTGGGAAAATCTGTAGCTTTACACATTAAACTGTAGCAGAAATGATTTAAAGCCTTATAAAAAGGTATTTTACTTACCTGTGCTAATATTATTCTAACACATTTGACACTGACTATGTAAAGCAGATATTTTAAAGGTACAGGCAGCAAGCTTCATGGAAACAAATTAAGATAGTTCCACTTAGGTCAAATTGGGCCAGTTTACCAGTGTCTAATACACTCTCTGGCATTAAAAAATGGCACTGTGAACCCTTACAGACCAATTTATCTTGGTAAGCCTCCCAGAGGTACACTCCAGTGCAGTTGTGCTCAGCTCAGTGAGCAAGCCTGCTCCCCTAGCACAGCTCTACCCCCAAAGAAATAAAAACCCCAGGGATCTTAGGAAAGAGGATGGTAAAATAGAAGTACTATTGAGGCATAGCTAGGGTAGAATGGCACCATTTTTG
>NW_008677600.1:31746-44246 GCF_000695815.1 Acanthisitta chloris | reverse complement strand
GGCTACTGAGAGCAGCCCCCTCCCAAAACCAGCCCCCCCAAAGCCCTCGAGACAAGATCATGTCATGCCTGATAAAAACATTATTTCAAGAGGATTTGGCATCTGAAACCCACCCACAAAGAGGTAAAACTCAACCTTTTTGCTAACATCCACACAAAGACTTTGGGTAGGAAAAATATACATGAGCAACCCAGCCACAACCCTAAGAATTCAGTGAACCAGCTCTTCAGCCACCTAATAGCAAAGAGTATGTGGAAACCCAAAAAATGAACCACCTTTGATTCTTCCAGAGCCTTCCTAAGATCTGCAGGACTCTCCATTCAGTTCACCTCTGCACTCATATGACTGTTAAGTGCAATTAATAGCAAAAGTCAGAGGGTTTGCAGGACCAAGCCCACTGCCTATTAATTGCTGAAAAGATTTATAGCTTTTCTTTACTTGTTGTCACTCAGAGGTGGGTGTTGTGGGCAGGATTTTAGTACAGAATAGTAAGGGACAAATTAAAATCTCCAGTTCCTGGGGCATCTCAGAAGAACCTCTCTTGGGAACAGAAAAAAAACATGTCAAATGACAAAAGGGAGTTTTATTGTGTATCTAGTTCCATGAGAGTGCCTCAACTTATAACCACAATTGAAGTTTGTAGCAATTAAAAATATATATACAATGATACGATCAGGTATTAAGGGAATGTTGGAGTGTGGGAGAATTGTTAAGGTGTTGGAGCTTAATTGTCACCAGGAACAACTGTCCACTGACACACAACTCAGTTCTACTAAAACAATCATCAGTTCAAAATTTTAAAGAGAAGGAAATATAAAATACTTAAGAAATGATAGCTTGGGAAAAATGCATTTTTCATTCCTAACTATCTTGTTAGTGCATCAAATTACTAAACACCATCTGAGGCAGTTTTCACCACATCACATAAGAGGACATTTCATATGTGATACTGCTCTCATCACAGTCTAGTAGAGAAAGAAAGAGGGAGTTTGTTTATAGATTCTTTCTTGTTTGTTTTACATTTTCTATGTAGAAAAAAAAAATCCAATAACCCACAAAAAGATGTAGGTCAAATGTTCTCATCTCAAATCTTCCTTGATAAGTAGCGATTTAAGAAGTCTATATAAAAAAGTGTTATTCCCTTTCAGCTCATATGAAAAAATGTTTCAGAAATAGCACATAAAAAAATATTCAATGTCACTAAAACTGGAATAGAAAATGTTTTATAGATTAACAAACATTGTAATGAATTTGCACAACCTTAACTGACTGTATACATAGCATAATGAAATGGTCTACATCCTTTCAAAGAAAAATTAGGTATTCCAGCACAGAGCTTTAGAAAAGCATTGTTCAGAAAAACCTGCATTTTTTCCCAGCTACCATGTAATTTGTGAGATGCATTTTTAAATGATCTGCAACTGCAGCAGGCTTCATCAGTCAGATGATACAGATAGATAATTCACCAAACTGTCACATGATCTTCCATCAGTCTAAAAGATGTGAATATATTGCCACAAGCTTTGGGAATAATGGGTGCACCTGTTTACAGTGTCACCTCTGTTTGCTAATTGTCTCCTTGAGCTACATTTTACTTCTAATGCATTTATTTTTGACAGGCAGTGTCTATTTAGAAATCACATTACTTCAAGTGCAATTGTTCTTTTGTCTATCAAGTAAATGAAGTGTTGTTATACAGATTTCAGGTTCTGATTAGTGAAGTATCAGCACACCACAAAGGTCAATCAGTTATTTACCTGAAGTAACAGAAGTATGACAGGCCTCCTGGATATCCTCTAGATCATGGTATAGCTCAAGTTAGTATCAAGATTTTATATTTCAGATACACCTTTGTTTGGATGTATACATTACAGAAATGTATGAAATCTTCTAAACCACAGAGTATTGTACATCCCCAGAAGAAAATCAGGACAAAAGCACTCAAGTGGAAAATGTCAATGTCAACACAAACACAACTCTTCTTCCCCAATATTTCAAGTCAAGTCAAGATAATGGTGATAACCAAGGGGTTGGTTCCACAAATATTTTACAATTGTTTATGCACATGAGCTGTCACACCAACAAAGCTAATGTTTTTAAAACATGCTTTTTTTCCATTGTGCTTCCTGCTTTTTATAGAACAGTGAAGCAAAATTTAGTTAAGGTTACTTGCATTAGCTTCAACTAATAAGATGCCATAAGAAATTAAGATGAGCCACTTGAGGTCTAAAGAAGGACCACAGGGGATTTTTATTCACACCCATACCCTCATGTCTGCAGTGTTATCAACATTCAGTTAAATAACATGTCTCAATAGGTACAAAACCATGCCTTTATATATATATAGTAACATATTCAAGTAGAACTATAATATCAAACAGGAAATTTTGAAAACCTAAATCAGCACATTGATCACAGCCACTTCACTGCATATATATTGATCCTATACACACACACAAAAAGACATTTTAACTGTTTATTACCAAGGTGGGAAATAGTACTACTGTAGTGATGGCAGTGGTTTGCCTCATTATTTCTCTTGTACCTCTAAGTTCCACATCCCACACTTGGCTCTGCTGTTCAAGGACAAAGTAGAAGAGAAGCACATGAGAGCAATAGGAATTTCACAAAACAAAGGCAAGGCCCAAAGGTAGCACCTACCCATCCTCACGAAGGTCTCTGTACACTCCCAGCAACCCCAGGGGCTTACCAGGGATTTCCATTGCTGTTTTACCAGTTTGCCAAAAGAAACAGAGACAAAAAGCCAGGCTTGCCTTAAGTCACATTCTAAATTGGCTCCCAGGAGCATTCCCCTACCTTGTTCACTAAAGCACAGGGTATGTTTTCTCAGTGTTTAGCATATGCTATGTAACCTGAGCAGGACTTGTATTGTTCCAGTAGTTGTTTTTCTAAAGTATGTTCCCATCAGGGCCATAATTACATGCAAAATACTAGAGTTATAGTCATTCATAAAGTCATTGGAAATTTTCTCTAACACTTTCTAGCAAGATGAAGGCACGTCTTGAAACAGAACATGGAAGAAATCACAAACCTCGAGCACTGATGCAAACCAATGATAAGAGTTCAAATTACTCCAGGTAACTTTATGTATTCCAAGATCCAAAATGCTACAGGGAAATCTCCCCTGATGTATTGTGAAGAGCAGTGCATTTTTCAAGTATTTCTGCAAGTGTAAGGACAATTTAGATAAAGTTAATCATTCATGAACATCTTATATACCTGCATTTATGACTAAAGCTCCTGGAAACTTGTGTCTGAAGTTCTCAAACCATACTTCTCCTGCAGCTTCTAAGGTTAAAAATCACAAGGGCCATACACTTAGCAGCAGCAGGATTGAGCCTGATGCCTGTGAAAGAGGCAATGGACATGGAATTGTTGTTTGCTCCCTAGCCCAGAGTGGCTCTTTGGGAAGATGTGTCTCCTACCAGAGCCTGATGCTGCAGAAAAAAAAAGAAAAAAAAAAGATATCATTTATGTGGAAAGTGTATAAATTTGAGTAGTTTTAGACCTATCCCAAGAATTGTTTTCTTTTACACAACATCAAGCAAACTTTAGAATATTATTTTGCATACAGAGAAGAGGATACTCTAGCAATAAAGCTGCTTGCCTAAGACTAAATCCTGCCAAGCACTTCTTTTGCACACAAACAGTCTCCTTGAAATCAATGAGATTTCTTGAATGAGCTCTTCACACAAGTAAAAGGATCAGGTCCTTAAACAGCAGAAAGTACAGACGACCATGTTAACATAAAGCATCAAACAGGAGGAGGTCTCAGCAATGGACTGAAGTATAGTCACCTACCACACATGGTTAATGAGAAGTGACAGGTCAAATTCAGATCAAATGTAAACAGGGGCACTTTCCTGCCTGGAACAAAACCTGTTACAGAGGTCTAAGCTTTGCTTCATGGATAGTATCAGGTAGCAGCAATGCAATTAACCATCAGCCAATGAATTACCAAGGCTTACCAGCATGATGATCACCAAAATAACACCATAAACACCCTTGAGACTCAGGAAAAACACAATCATCTACCTTCCAACGCCCATGACTGGACCACAGGAGACTGTTCAGACCTGGAGATTCAGCACGATGCCATCAAAAGGGATCAGGGATGTGAAATCATCCTACGATTCTAGGTACACATGCCAGAGAGCTTTCTAAAAACAACAAGGCACTGTTTCCCTGAATACCCTGGGGGGTTCTCACTTCTAACACAGCCCACCTGCATGCCTCCTGTGCAGTCTGACAGCAGCCACTGCAACTCTGGCATCAGGCACTGCATCTCCCCCACCAGACCTCCTCCTCTCCCTTCTTCCCCCAGCAAACACCTCCTGGCACTGCTGAAGACCTCACCAGCCTCTGACCCTATTTTACATCTACTTCTGGACCTCTATCTAATTGACAATGGAAACATTTCATTCTGTTTCGATCACTGCATTTCTCTTCTATTTAATATATATTTTAACACTGGTGGGAAGGAGTGGGGGGTGACGACACAGCTCCTTCCAAGCAGAACTAATCCTCCTTTGAGGACAGGCAAACCCCACACAGCCCTCCAGTCTGAGCAGTGAGAAGCTCTGGCTCGCTGGGGAGGCTGCAGATCTCAGCAGGTTGTAAGACAAGGCTAAACAACAAATTATAACTTATTGGCAAGTTCCCGTGTTCCCCCTGTAGCCCGGGATGTGCGAGACCGGCCACGGCGCGTGGGGAGCACGTATGTGCCAGTGGAGTTCAGAGGGAAGGAGGGGAGCACGTGGGTGGGAGCAATTTAAAAAGCAGCTGTGTGTATGTTTTTCCCAGTTAGACTGTGAAATCACAAATGGTGGAATCAGCACTGTAAGCTTAAAACCACGTTAACCCACTTGGCTGCGTTTTATTGTTAACTTTGCGTCTACGTTTTTTTTTCTTATTTTTTTTAATCTAGAACACGAAATGACTCCTCACCCCAACTACCTCCCTTTTATTAATAAAAGGATAAAAGTACACTAAATATTTCTAATGCAGGGCTAAAATGGTGAAGAGGGAAGAAGTGTTATAAAACAGGACATTTGTGGCCAGAGCCTTTGGAACATTCATACTGTTACATATATTTTTCTCTAAGTAATCAGGAATGTATTGGTATTTTGAAATTATGTATCTCTAATAACACAAAAGTACTTAAGAACAGAAATAGACAGTAATGGAAAATGCAGTCAACTGTTGACAACATATAGAATTTCAGAAAATAATTTACAGAGAACAGCACAGCAGATGAGTCAAAATTTTCTCAAAAATATTTCTTGCCTCCGATAGTCCAATGTAATTCATTTTCTATCTCTGTTCATTAATCATTGTTAAAATTAGTGATCCATTTCTTCCACTCTGCCATCTGCACTCAGCTTCGTAACAAACATGACACCTTCCTGCATAATAAAACCTGACAACTACGAGGATGCATTTCCAAATAGCTTTCTGCATATTTGCACCTCTATAACTGATTCCGTTGTCAGACAAAAGTGGATTATTTAACCAGAGTTCTTTCTTTATCAATTCAGTACACAGACGTGTGCTTGTGAGGGAGTGCATGTGTGTGTGTGTGTGTGTATGAAATGATCAAGTAAAAATCACTTAATTTGAATTAAAAGCAAGATATACCAGTTATCTTTGAATTCTCATGGTAGGTAAAATTGATCATATATATGTATGTTAGTTTTAATCTTCTACTATGAAGCTTAAGGATGTAACACTTGGATTGGCTTCATCTTGTAAAGTTTGCATACACTAGAATTATCCTGACACTCCAATTTCCTCCTAAAGAAAAAAAAAATAAATCATATCCAGCTCGGTTTTGTTTCCCAGCCTTTGATCACTGACAATTTCAAATAAATATTTTTAAGATAAGATGAAATATCCAAGCAATGAGAAGATATAAAAAAATGCAGAGATAAATAATTAAAATTCAGGATGTCATTTCCATCCTGTTCAGGCTAGCCTCTAATCTCCTGGTGACAGACAGGGGACCAGAGAACAGGGTTCAGTTCTTGGTCTCTTTCCATCCCATCAGCAGACTTGGAAAGCCATGGCAGCAGGACATCTGAGTGGTCCCTTCGTAAACGCTAATTACACTTAGATCCCACTGATTAACAGAAGCTGCAGTTCTCAGCACACTGAAAATCAGGCTAATGGTGGGAGCATTAGGCCATACACATGCAAGTCAACGTGAACCTGTGCACCAACTGTGAGGAATCTGGTGCCCTGTTCACAGCTCTCAGCTTGGTGGGCAGAGCTGGTCAGCCATGAAAGCCTCCATCCACTTCTGCTCAAAAACTGCTGGGAAGCAAGACAGTGGGGAGGGGACACTCAGAAACATCAAAGTGCACACCAGAATCCACTGGAAGCCAAAACTAGTTACCAAAGCCTTTAAAATACCTTCAGCCAGGCTGGAAAAGTATACTAATCTTTAACTGGAATTGGAAGAGAACAAATCTTTTCCAACAGAGATTATCGTTCCATAGTAACCTCAGATAATTGTGCCTCCAGCAAGTTCTGCAGGTGCTCTGTAACTGCAGACAGAATGACAAATGCAACGTGCAAGATGGGAACTGTTACTTTTTCAGTCAGTCTCCTCAATTTTGAGTCATGGGCACCACAACAACCCATACCCACATATATACTTGTTTACCTCCAAGCCAGGTGAGCCCATGGCCACTGAGCATCCCTCCAGGCACAGACACAGCTGCTCCACAAGCTGCTGCTCACACAGCTCTGATGGTTGGCACCTCTGAGGACAGACCGAGAGCTTGGGAAGAGCACCAAGGGCTGACAGCATGAGCTGGTAGGTAGTGCTGTGTCCAAGAGACCATGCTCACTTCCCAGCTCTGCCAGCTAACCTACTCACTCAACTTGGACAGACATCCCAGTTCCAAACATCCCCATTTTCCCACTACTGCTGGAGATGCTGACACTTGCCTCCTTTGTGACCTGCTGAGGAAAAAAGCTAAATGGCTTTCAACAGCATCACAGACTACAACTGGTATGAGGAAACTGTATCAGTACAGTTTGGTTAACAAACACATCCCTCAGTGCCCCAGTTTTCATCTGGGCACTACCACTAGTACCATTCCTCTCTCTGATAAATTTGTGACAGAAGCTGTCAGTGGAGAAAAGGTCATCCATCGCTGACAAAAACATATATGGCATTATAAATATATTAGCATAATTATAAATATATTGAAATTATTGCATTCTCAATCTATTGCAATGCTTCTTTTTGAATAGGTAAAATATATGGGAGAACTTGAGTCCAAGACCAGAGGGTTGAAGCCAAATTCAAGCAACATCTTCAACGTACACTACGGGAAGCAGCAAAATATTTTAAGAACAAAGGATCCAATTCTGCCTTCAGATGTATTCCTGCTAGTTACCCAAGCACAACAGGCCAGAAGGAGACCCAAATTATTTCAGAAAGTTAAATAATTTTTAATCTTGATGGAAGAAAAAAATAAAATTAAATTGGTCTATTTTTTGATACAACGCTGTCTAATACAACAGCAAATGTATGTCACTTTTTGGAAGAAAATCTGCATCTGAAATGAAAGTGTCTGTTCAAAATTTAGAGCAGATGTGATATAAACCAGCTGAAATCTAAATTTTGAAAAAAAAAAATCAAGATGCAGAAAAGATGTAGCAACTGACTTCTGGTAGATGCTGCAGGGCTAGGAGAGCCCTCTTTTTAAAGCATTCAGACTGGAACTTTTCAAGGTACACAGAAGCACTTTAATCTGTTGGTATTATCTTTCTAAAATGTATTTTATTTTGATCTAGGGTTTGTTGATTTGGTTTACATTTTTTAAAAAAATTTCTCTCCATTTGGAAATTGACTGTCTAGCCTATTTATGAATTTCCTGTATATTCTTGCACTCAGTAAGAATTGGAGAACAACTACTAACTATCCCTTTTATTCTTCCTGTAAAAGAAAAAAAAAAAAAATCAAACAGGCATTGTCTCTATAGCTGCCTCTTTTGCCTTTTAGTTTCCTTTTTTTCTTCACATGTCTGCATACTGACACATTCAATTTCAGGTTATCAGCACATCTGAATTACAGAATACTGATGGGGATAGAGGGCAGGCCTCTCTGGACTGATTAGCATCATTTAAGAAAGCATTCACTTGCTTGCTTGGTTGGCTGCAGGGATTCCATGATGGGTGGCCTTTTAGCATTAGAAGTCAATATGGAGCAATCTCATTTGAATTAAATATGGACAAAAGAAAAGATTTGATTGTGGTTATTCATAGCTAACCTTTTAATTTTGCAAAGCTCTGAAATTTGGGAGTTTGTAAAGCCCTAAAACTTAAATATACTTAGTTTTTCATTTCTTTTCAACTCGCTTTTCTTCTCCTCCTCCAGTTTTTATGTACTTTTTAATTTGTGCAAAACTTAAACCAGCAGCTTATTTCAAAAGAAATGTCTGGATGAATATTCAGGAAAACCTTTTAACCTAGTTAAACCTACACTGACTATAAAAGGAGGAATGCCTGATTCTAATCCATAAATGTATGTAAATCCACACTGAAAAACATATTTGTCTCTATCAGACTCATACTTGTTTCTGAATGGGCCATAAATGCAGCCAAGTATTTCATTAACACAAATAATTATGTATGGCCAGTTATATTATGACCTTTGTTAACAAGAGCCTAAGCCTGTGGAAAGGTTGCAGCAATTTCAAATACAGCAACAAAATCTGATCACAGGGAAACAAATTTCAATTCTCTCATTAAAGTAAAATTATTCTACGAACCAAAACATAAAATGCTAATAACAAGTTCTACCTAACTAGTAAAGTCACAGAAATGTATAACATCAGGCGACAGAAATAGTCGGGAGAAATATAAGTAAAGCTTAAGTTTTCCAAGAGATCAAAAGAAGTTAAGTGCAAAATTTGACTTCCAAGTAGATGAAAGTGCTAAAAGTGTAGCCAACCTCTCTGCATATCTGATCCCTCTGCACTTGAAGACAGTGGGAGTTTTGCCATTAACTTCAATGGAAGCAAAATCAGACATTGAGAAATGAAGTGGAAATGGCTTTTGCTGAGCTGGGCTGACTGCCACGATACAGGATAAGCTCAGCCTATGAGCAACAGAGGATAAATATCACACTACTCCGAGCACATGACTTGTGCCTTTGCTACCTATCCCAACAGACTCGGCTTAAATGTGAAATATAGAGTTAACTCCAGTCCAGACAATTTCAGAGATATCCTGATGAAGGAGAAAAGTATTGAAACTCCCTCAGTGGGTGTCTCATAGTAAAAAAGATCCCAGCAAATCATTCCTGTATTGCAGACACCACTAAATCTGAAATTGAGGTCTGTTTAAAGCATTTGCACAGATCATGTTCAAGATTAAATCAACCCCTTAAAAAGAAGCAGCAAAACACTACTGCATTCACACCCTTTAATTGTTTCATGGAAGTTAAGCCTGGAACCATCCAAAGTATTCACAGAATTACTCCTGAAGATTTCAGTTCATTCCTGGTGGTGAGAGCACCTAGATGGAAGAGAATGAAGGTGGGGAATATGTTTCCTGAGGAAACATATGCAATCAACTTTTTCAAACTGTATGATCTCACTGTAGCATGAACTAGTTTTAAAATTCAGCTTTTCCAAGTTTCCCTCCTGTCCCTAGTTTAAAAAAATTGCTAAAAAAATTTAATTTGAGGGGTGTTTTTTTTCCAAACCAATATCCCAGACCTCTGCACTCTCACGTAGCATTACATCAACAACATCCTTAGCATGCATTCTGTCCATTTTTAAATGGAATAAGTCTAAATAAAGAAACAAAAGCGCTTGGGAGCACTTTCACTGCAGCATAAGCATTCTGAAAAGGCCCTTCACAAATGTTTCCAATATGCTTTATACTGCAACCCAATGTGCAACTTCTAAACTGCACCACCACAAGTAAGAAATTAGAAATGTTGAGGGCTATTGAACACTGAATTTTCACAGTGCATCTGCACAAAGTTATTTAGCACAGATGTTTCTGTAATTGTGATCCACTGGAAAAACTTAAAGTGTTCAATGGCCCTCACACTTCCACCTGCAGAGCAGTACTGGTCTAGTACAACTATGCTGAGCTGTAATGTATAAAAAGCAGCAGCATAGCTGGGTCTGACTTTGTAAGGATTTTCACAAATAGTGTTATTCTGCTTTGTTTGTGAAGGGGTGCCACGATTTTGGGTTTTTTTTCTTTTCGTTTACAAAAAGACCCACATATTAAAAAGGGGTGAAATAGATTTTACATGCCTGGCTTTGAACCTGGGAATCTCCCACAGTGCAACTAATTGCATTGCCAACAAGACACAGGAGTACACCCACAAGCAGCATAAAATGTAACTGTGAGGGGTGTGATGGTAAGTCTTTATAAATAATACATTCATCCCAAGGTGCACTTGTGTCTATGTTGTTAATGTAGGTATTTTTTCATTAGTGGCTGTAAAGATATCTGGGCAGGTGAACATCAATATGCCTCTAAAGACAATAAAAATTAGGAAGCAACAAGAGAACAGGACTTGTTTCTTCAGCAGAATGATTAGGTATATTCAGTTTGTACAAGAGCAAAAGGAAGTGAAGATCATTATAGCGACCCTGACTGTGTTCACATGGCCTCAGAAATTCTCAGGAGAGCATCACCCTGTTCTGACTGCCCACAAAAAGGTGTCTCAGACTGTGCAGACAGGCAGCGTGTTCCTGCCCACAGGAACAGCTGAGCAGGCAGCACAAACCTGGAGAAAGAGCACTGAATAAGGACCAGTAACTTCTCTGTCAACTCACTGCCAACACACAGAAAAGCAGGTGGACCATTCAGTTAACCTCCCTTGCGTATCCCCAAACAAGGATTGGAGAGATTCTTTTAGCTGAGAAGAGGGAATTGATTAGAGAAAAGATCATAACCCAGATAAGGCAACTTGGGTGTAAAAACCATCATCTCATATGGCTATCTGCACACATCAGACTGTGGAGGAGGACATCAACTTTTAGCAATCAGTTGTTTTCAAAGCACAAATTCGTAATGTGGACTCATATTTTGAGCCACAAAAAGTGAGGATAATGGTTAAGTTAACGTTTGAAAATTGGCTGCAGTAACTGCTAAATACATTTTTCAGAGCATACGAACAATAATACGTCAATTGCCCCCAACTAGATAACCACTTTGTCTCCTGTCTCACCAGATCTAACAAATGTAACCATGTCAGTGCCTCAGCAGGAGAGCAACCAAGATCACTTAATTGCTCCAAGAATCTATATTTTTACTGTTCTTGTTGCTAAGTTATTCCTTATCTCATTTGCTACAAGAGTCTTCTACCATCTTTAATTTACCGTGGAGTCACATACAACTATGTTTTACCTTTTTCTCCTTCACTGCTCTCTGGCTAGGTGGTCTCTCTTTTGCCCACGTGCCTTGTCCCAAGTTTGTGTTGCTGACACCCACATCTACCTCCTACACCTGTACGTCAGCCTGCACCTGAGACCTCTTCTAATTATGCTGCTGTCAATTTAAACTTGAATGGATAAAGCTAAGCCTCACATCTTTCCTTTCAATCTCCTGCCATTCCCTACTTACTTTGGCACTGTTCATTGGCATTGCCATTTCCTTGCCACCTTCAGTGTGGCTCCTGATTCCCTGCCTCAAAACTTTCAAGTAACTCCCAAACCTGCTGCTTTTTTCTGTTTCTCGTTTAAGAAACAATCTCTTCTTTCTAAGCAGCAGAGACTCTTCAACTTCTCCATCCTGACTGCTACTGCAACTACTTCTACTTACTCATTCCCCAAATACTCAGCTCCACCCCAGCACAGACAGCTGTTCCCTGAGTAGGCCCAAGTGTTCTGCAATAGAAACAATAAATAATTAAATGATAATGAGGAGGCAGCATGCTGATAGAGGAGGTGGCACTACATCCTACAAGACAGCACCGAATCAGTGTGCCAAGATAATAGAGAGAAACCAGGCTGATCTATAAACTGAATTTTCATTTAAGACTGAAAAGCAGAATTCTGGTTGGCTACAGTAAACATCTGACAGTAGTGCATAGTGCTTTGATTACATTAAATTTACCACCCTGGGAAACATTTTGAGGGATGTGCATAACGTCCTTTTAAAAACTGAACACAGGGCCAGAAGCCCAAAGGCATGCAAGCCCTTGACCCTTATTCAGGCACCTAAATCCCACTAAAATGGAGATCAAGCACCTCAAAACCCAAAAGGCCACACACTTCAGAAGATGTAAGCCACAGGCATGTAGTTCCCTGAGACATGTTTGAAGTTGTAACCCCTGGTCAAATGCTATCTTAAATACTACCATCCCACCACCTCAGCTCTCACAGCAATTTTATCTGGTTGATGTATTTATTCCTGTCCTGTCCTGCTACAAGCTGTAAAAATAGCTTTATTGTTCCACCTTAGAGGTGGCTGGCGCTCAGTGGGAAACCATCAGCAGC
>NW_008677600.1:26024-31655 GCF_000695815.1 Acanthisitta chloris | reverse complement strand
CCTTCTGAAGCAACTGTTTCACAGCCATTTTGCTAAACTTTCTAAGTGCTGCAAACTTTAAGGCACTTGAGCACAAGTTCCCAGGTAAGCGAACGCTCCTCTCGCCTTCTGAAGCAACTGTTTCACAGCCATTTTGCTAAACTTTCTAAGTGCTGCAAACTTTAAGGCACTTGAGCACAAGTTCCCAGGTAAGCGAACGCTCCTCTCGTAACCACAGAGCTCATGGAGAAACACCAAAATAACCTGTGTCGCACAAAACACTCACTCAGTCCTCTTTCATACTAAACCTCATGGTGTTTAAAACCTTGGCACATTTTCGGGTTTCCAGCTATTCTCACTGCACACAACAACATGAACAGAAAGTAGCTGCCTAGAAATAACCATTTCTAAAAGCTTTTTGGTCTCCAATGCCTTTCTGTATTAAAGCAGTGATCCTTTTCAGGCAGGAAAAGACATTTCAATGTTCCAGAGACAAAACCGAGTCTCAAAAATAAATACATGAAGAAAATGTTAACAGTCAAAAGGTAACAGGGAAAGCAAGAGAGGAATTAAAGCTGAAATGCCATCCTTAACTCACCCCCACCGTGCCCAAGTCTTGCAGGGGTCCTCTAACAATTGGTAATCCTTCATAGTGTACCATATGTGCTGCAATAACAAGGCCCAATGAGGTACATTAAGGATGTCATTTCAACCTTACCTCCTCGCTTCTGCGAGACGAAGGGAGACCCTGAACTCCATTTTAACATAGTCTAGTGATTAAATAAAAGAAAAGTTGCACTTTCCTAGGACAATGCTGCTCAGTTTTGTAGTGTAAATAAAAACGGCTTAAGTTGGTCAGCTGCTAACCACATGGTAATAATAAGTACAACAGACCGAAGTTCACAATTATTTCAGATTTACTCTCTTCCTGATCTTTCCTTTTTATCAGCAAAACATCCTCTTGGCAATGGGAAGCTAAGCTGAAACTTAAATGAAAAATATGCAAGAAGTAAATGACAAAAGACACAATTTTATGAAAGGAAAATATTCAGACCTCAGCCTTGACCTTGACCTTTTACTGTCTTTTAACATTAAACATTTGCCCCACCTTCGAAAAGATAAATGTGGCTTTTGATGACAGCCTATGTTATCTGAGGATTAAAATAGCCCTCTTGCAGTGCTCAACATTAAAGTCTTCCGCATTTGCAAAATTGCAAACAGATGCAACTCAAGTACCTGCAAATAATCTGCCAAGACCAATTTCAAAAGGGAGATTTCAAAATATGTGGAAGTCATTAGGACATGTATTATTTTTGCAATGAATAGGCGCCAGGAGTGTCTCAAGAAGCAGATGGGTGCTACTTTGTTTATAAAAGATCAACAGAATATTTGCCTGTAAATGAAGACGTATAAGCTATATGAAACAATTATGTTAAAATGGTGAATGTTTCAAAGCTAATTGTAATGGTCTTTTAAGATCTGAATTCCTCATTTCTTACAGCATGCTAAAATATCATTTTAGTTTTGGTCTTGATTGATATAATTACAAAAATGGCAGAAAATTAAAGCAAATGCTGTCAGTTTTGCTGTTGTAAATGTTGTCACTTTATCACTTGTTTACAGTTGCACCCATACTGATAAGTGAATATTTTTCAACATGCATAAAAAATACGACCTTAATCTCATTGGAAAAAAAAAATACAGAAAGGACAGTAAAAAACGCTAAGCTTAAAAACAACAAAAACACACCCTAAATGCAACATGCTACCTAATGACCAGTAGCTCTAAAATTCACATCTTTATAGATTTCCAGCTTAATAAAACAGAGGATCACAAAGGAAACTGTGACTATATATAACACATATAAATTTATAAAGAACTCAATAAACATTAATACATTATCCCTGCAACAGAACAATAAGCTGTAGCACAATATGGCTGGTTAAAACCTCAATGTTGTGTTGCTCAAAGTGATAGATTTTAAATCAGGCTTCCAAATGAGAATGAAAAATTTGGCTGTCCAGATACTAAATCTATTTGGCTTTATTTACCATGAGGAGGATGTATAAACCGAAAAAAAATTTTTTTAAATAAATGAAAAGATGTATTTTACTTGCCCACCAAAAATATTAATTGCTTGGGCAAAGAGAATTTTGCCCTGTTGATTAAGAGAGCTACATCCAGAAAATTCCACTGAATAAATATTTTTACATTTGCCTCAGTACTGTAAAAAGTACTATTACAATCATAGTTTAATATGTATATTAAAAATAATGGGGGGAGGGTGTTTGGGCATTTTTGTCTGTTTGTTGTTTGTTTGGGGGTTTTGTTTTTACACAATTAGACTTAAGTAAATAGAAATTTACATGAGATGTTTATGTCAAAATAGTAATTGGAGATTTGCTGATGTTGTAACATACCAACAACTGCGTGGCTACTTTCACTTATTGCCATTTGCACAAAGCTGTGGGTTAAAATGCATTGGGAGCCCTCAGAGTGCAGGTTAGGAGACCCAGTGAAAGTTAGAGAGTAAAATGCAAATACTTTTCACACTCTCACGGTTTCACTAGGTCCTGCAAACTGCAATCTTCACTTGGGTTTTTTGGTTTTTTTTTCAGTGTGATGAAGTTTCTGCTAGGACCTAAAAAACTCTGTTCTTCACTGATAATCTTCCAACTGGGGCTTCTACTGTTAGTGTACACCTGTAAGATAGAGAGAAGGAGAAAGTAAGAAGAAAGAGAAGGAAATTAAAATAAAAGCTGCTAAAGAGAAATAATGAAAGATAAGCAAGAAGAGCTAGGCAAAGGGAAGGAAAAAAAACAAACCCAAATATCAGAGCAAACCAAACATGAAAAACTATACTTTGAATTTTAAAATATGTTTCTACATGTGAATGAAGCATCACAGTATGGGATTAATGAAATATTTCCTTGTCGAAATATAAGGTTAGATAAATGTGTTAATGGTCAAGTACATATAAAAATCTAATCTGCAGTTCATGGAAATGTTTTTCAAAACTTGCATTGGCTGCTAATATAAATACAGTGAGGAAATATCTGGTGCCTTCTAGGAGATACAATTGAAAACACAAGTGAGTTTCCATCCCCTAGAGCTCAGGGTGTCCAGTCTCAGCATCATCAACAGAATCAGAGTTAAGTTTTGGCTAACTCATGGCTAATGGGAGTAATAGACAAGTAAGACTGAAAGATCGAAGACAAAAATTAATAACAGTCTGAGAATTTTAGAGTTAAAAGGTTTTGGAAACTGCAGGTCAGTCAGTGCACATGGATTGTTCCCACCCATGGTCAGGGTAAGCCATATGGGCACAGATCAAGAGAGCTAAGCCACACAAGTCCATGCAGCAGGTCGTTCAGCACAGACCATCCCCAGGCCAAAACCTCCTTATGGAACATTTTCACCTTTAAAAGTACAGCTCTGGCACCAAGTGCTGCACTTCACACCCTTATTTTCAGGGTGCTTCCTGACCACCTTGGGACACCTGTGGGAAGAGAACACTGGCCAAAGAGAGTCTAATGCTGAAAATTTCCCATCTGCCCACAACATCAGGTAGCTGGTGAGATCAGCTGGTGCAGAAGGATAAGACACTAACAGTAGCCAGCTCCAAGTGGGTAAGTGTAAGCCAAATGAGGTGCAGCAATCAAGGCAATGACTTCAAAACTGCTTCTGACTAGTCCCCTGGCCCCACATGGTGAAGGGAAAGGACCTAGCTCATCTTGGATCATACTTTCTCCAATTAAATTTCTCCACTGGAGTTTTTTTTAAGACTTATTTCCATTTTAACTCTAACCAGCCCAGGTCAGATAAACAGAGATATTGCCTTCTGTTCCAAGCCCAAATGCATTTAGGATCAGTTTACCAGAATTCAGCCACAGGCCAATCCCTTTACCTCCTTAACCTGAAAGGGACATCTCCCCCTGCCTCCAGCAGCCCTGGCTTCAACCCAGGGGACCCAACAGACAGGAGGCAAGCTGCAGAATAGCAAACCATGATAGTAACTTTTATTTGAAAGCAGTTGCCAGATTTCAGAAATGGCAGCATTCCTGTTTGTTTGGAACAGGAGGATGTATTTATACTGCAGATACGGTCTGAGCAAGAGGTTGTCTTGCTGACTGCTCAGAACATGTTTGTGGGAGTTAGATTTCAGCTTACGAAGGGGTCTGCACCATCTGGAGACTCCTACAGGCTCTTGTCCACTTCAGGAGCTTTAAAGGGATGCCGTAAAGGAGCAGATTTGAAGCTGAATTTGAAGGTGGCTGGTTGACTCATGCCAGACTATACATTTATGTTAAAAAAAAAAAAAAAACCCAACACATTTGCAGGCACTAGTACCATAAATCTGCCCTGAAAAACTATGTATTCCAATAAATTCAGTTACAACACATACTGACCCTGTTCTGAGCAAACCACACGATTTTAAAATTATGCCAGCCTCTGCAAAACTATGTGGGATCTCTTACACCATGAATTAATATCCACCAGAGACTTAGCTGAGATCATCAAACTCATTTCACATAAGACAACAAATTAAATCACCCCAGGGACTAAGCACATGAAAAGCCAGAGTGCTATCAAGCAAGCTGGGTCCCTATAAGGTAGATTTCTTTAAGCAAAATATTAACTATACTTTGGGAACACACTGCTCCTATTGTTTATACGCACCACATAATGAAATGCTACTCCTGTTTTCACCAGATGGTAGCACATATAATTTTCAGGCCTTCAGTTCATATCATAATACAAACAATTGGTATGGCAAATATTACCGGTCTATAAACACTTCCACTGTTCCACAGCTCTCACACAAAAACAAGACAATCTTTTCCATTTCACCATTGTAACAGAAACCATGATCATTTCTGATACTCCAAAATATATGCATATTTTGGTCACTTTTTGCTGCCCAAAACAAATGAAATGATCAAACCTCAGACTGTTTGGGTGCTTCTGCTTTTTAAATAAAAATTTAAAAAAAAATCAAATATTAACAAAACTAGGCGAATATCAAAATGCTTAAATGGTACAATACAAGATGTATCCTTAATACATTTTAACAATAACACATGCTGTGTTCCTACACTGGAATAACATCATCCATATGAATCCCAGGAATTTAGTATATCTGACAGTTTCTCTCAACCACCCATAACATTCTTTCCTGTCTCATTGTAGCTGGCGAAAGAGAATTCTATAATTGAGTGGTACAGAACATGTGCCCTCCCTGCTAGAAGATGACAGATGGATTATAAAAACTTCAAAGCAGAGCATTTGGAGCACCAGGGGAGAGATAGTGGGTATTTGAACTCTCAGTCTTTACCCAGGAGACAATGGCACTCTGACATGGTGCATATATCAAGGAATGGTGTAACTAGATAGACATAATCTTTCTTTTCAGTAAGTATTTAACATTCTGTTACGAACAAGTTTCAGCCTAGCTAAAGTGCAACTCATCTTAATACTAATCATCGTAGCCTGAAAGGCTACATGCCCCTTTTTTTCAATTTTGGCTCAACTGCTCCTTCATAAAGCTGTTTTTTAAAGGACAGCAGCAGAGTTACATAGGTGCTCAGGTAGCAGAAAGGCTATTTTTTAATCTTAAAATTAATGCTTTGCTGGGATTTAGTATTTGCATCT
>NW_008677600.1:16795-25988 GCF_000695815.1 Acanthisitta chloris | reverse complement strand
AGGAATGCTTATTTGCACTGTCTGCATTTAAAGCACCACTTTGCATCAGAGTTTACATACCACATGTTGCTGATCATTCACTAAATAGTTACTAAAGTTCCCTTAAATTATTAACATCCCTAAAAAAAAAAAAATCCCCTTATAATTCTAGGAGCATAAATCCTTTCAAGGAATTGATCCTTTCACTCCTGCTGCTATACCACAATGATGGCTGAATGTTTGATGCCATCTTTATTAAGATAAATTATAATCTGAAAAAAAAAAACAAAAACCAAAAACACACTCATCCTTCTGTGTCCTTTCAATACCTGCTAGAAACACACAGAGAATCCCATTCACACCACAGGTGTGTTCAAAATTTCACAAAGTTAACAATAATGGCATCAGCATTAGGATTTTCTAAACCATTACTTTCCCACACAAACCTAAGGGTTTGGTCTATCTTGAAATTGTTCATCAATTCCTTTTTACCACTATTGCTGCAGCCACTGCCTTTGGTTTATTAAAAAATTACTCGCTGCAATTGTTTAGGAAAAAAACCACCTATGACTTACTGTGAAGGCTGGAAACAAAAACGAGTTTCAAGATCTCATTTGTCTATATCACAAAAATCACACACACATGATTTGACACAGTTTGCAGCCGCTGCTCAGGCAAGGCCCAGACTAGAATAGCAAGGGTATTATTGCAGGTCAGAATTGAGGGGTACTGGCAGAGCTGCGTGTGGGAAAGCTTGCATAACAGCCACCCCGTGCCAAGCTTTAGCCTTTGTTATTAGGCCCTTTAATGAACGCCATATTCACACAAAATAAATAAAAAAATATGCTGCATATTTTAAGTACAGTGAATTCAAAACTAAACAATTGGAAGCTTCAATGCTACAAGAAAGCCACACAGTAACTATTCCCATTCTCTTACAAATGCATTTCATAAAGTAACATGCAAGCAATTTTAAATATTTGATCCTTTTATTATACAGTCGAAATTAAAGGGGGGGGGGGGGAAAGAAAAAAAAAAAAAAACCAAGCAAGCAGTCTGGAAGATGATGAGGCTGTAGTTTTTAAGTAGCAAGTAAAAACAATAGCACCAAGATAACACACAGAAAAACAGAAGCAAGTAACTTTGCAGCTGTGTTAATAAAAAATGTCATAGCTCCAGCAGTGGAAGAGGCTCTTGCTCACACACTGCCCAGTGCCTCGTCGTGGACGTCTCTCCAGCTAATAGCAAACTGCAAAGTTGCCTACTAATGTATATTTTTTTTCCTGCACAAAACACTAATCCCAGTCTTTACAAGAGGGGAAGAGGTGGAGGACTGTGATGCTTTGAAGGAGACCTGTTTTGAGAAACCCTTTTTTAAGTGCATTTTCATCTTTTCTTTTTTTTCAGTGATCTTCTGCCATACTGGAATGTAAACACCACAGGAATAGACAGAATCTCGAATTAAGGATTTGGATGCCTTTCTTTAGAAGTAATCTTCAAAGAATGTACATCCCAAACATCACAGTGGCTCAACAAGCTAGGAAGCTAGCTACTGCATGTAAAGCTGCACAGGTCATACCTAGTACTTACTACCAGTTGGTTCCTGAATTGCTATGAATATCAACTAAACTGTTCGGGATCTTCGTATGTTTGACAGGCAGGAGTATCAGGGACAGGAATATTGCTTTAATGGAAGAAAGCCATTCTTTCACAATGGCACTAGTGTACTTATACACACTGTGTTGTTGAATTAAAAGTTAGCTCAGCAGGACTCAGCTTTATTTCCGTTAGTAGGCATCCACCATCAGTCGTCAGCGCTGGTGGAGAGGAAAGGCATGTCTTATTTACAGATGCTATTGTGCAGACTTTAATAATAGTAAATACACAGAAGACAGACTATTGTGGACGGAAAAAATCTTTGGTTTAATGAACTGTCAACTCGTCCATCATAATGTTACCCAACCTAAAACCACCAAATCTGGACAAGCTCTTTGATGATATAAAGCAGGCGAGAGGTTTTGTTCACGCGCAACAAAATGGAAGAGATTGCTGCCATTAAAAATATACTAGCCCATGCTAGCACTAACTGCCACACATTTGTTAGATAATAACTGGATTTTTTTTCCCTGTGAGAATAGCCTTCTGCAAGAAAGAGACATTTAATCAGAGTGATACATGACATCCAAAAACTGAAACCAAAAATTATGGCATGAGCTAAAAGCAAGTTGTCTTCCTGAAGGCAGAATACTGAAACATCTTTAAGATTAATTCTGGGAGAGAATTCTGAAAGTCAAATGCTGAAAGATATTGAAAATACATTAATTATGCACATCTCAGGATCTAGGAGAGGTTAAACCCCAACTTGGCAGAAAATTGAATCCTTTTATTTGATACAAACTTTGTACATAGTGATGTTGTGTCCTGCATTCCTAATCTCCCTAGATCTACCAATGGAGCAAAAGGGCTGCAAGACAAAGAAATAGGAGATTTAGCCATTCCAGTGTCATCCTGCAAAGAAATTAAATGGAAGAGCACCGTGGAAAATGGCTTTGTGCATCCGTTTGTGGCAGAGGTCAAACCTCAGACCTACCTGGGGCAATTGTCCATCTTGTTCTATCAAACATTTATAACGACTTTCTCAACTTCAGTGGGATTCAAGGAAAGAAGACTTTTCACAGTTGCATCTGATGACTCTCTCAGGAACAACTGTCATTCACGTGCATTAATTTTCTGTCACCTTAAGCACTAACCAACCTTTGAAGACATGCTACCCTACCTTCCACAGTGCATATTTTCCAGTCATATCAGAGCTGAATATTAATCCCTTAGATTAATTTTTTGTGTGTGTGTATGTTCGTGCCTATGTGTGCATTTTAACACTGGGTACCCTTGCTTTCTACTCTGGATAGTCTTAATTTTAATACTTTAACCATTCATACCAGAATGCTCAAAGTTTTGGAGGCTAATTTCGAATCATCCACATTTTGATTCCCAGAAGGGCCAAGCACTTATTTTTCATTATGAAGTGCAACAATAGCTGTGCTCAGGAAATCAAGTCCTATGTCTCTGAGGATTATTTTTCCAAGAATCAGACACACCAAATAAATGATGTCTTTGGCAAATGCAATGTGAAATCTATGTATTAGACACACATTCAATTTCATTCTACACTTAGATACTTAAATGAAGATGAATCTTATACATTTGCTAAAGAGTTGATTGGTCTGTTTGATAACACGATGCTCTTCAAAAGGTCACCAATTTGTCTAACCATAGAAACAACCACTAAAGCTGCTAAAGAAGCAGATTCCCAGAGCACTAAATTTTGAGGAAGTTCTCAGTCTCCAAGGACCCAGATAATTCCAGAACATAGATGTGAATTCTGTTCTGGTTCAAGGAATGGGAAATTCCTTAAGGTAACAATTTTTCCTTTTCTCAGAATACTAAAGGTCACAGTCTGACACTTAATTATGACAGGAATGTTCAACAGAGTGGGTAACTTCCATTCCTCAAACTGAGGCTGAACTGAACAACCTCTGTGCTAGCCAAACACTGCTAGCCCACAACATCATGCCTTTTACTTCCCTAACCCTCAAGACAAACTCTTGCCACCTTCCCACCCTTTGCCACTGCTCCACCCATGTAAATGAACTCTAAAATTTCTGACTTTCTTCAGCTTTCAACCTTGATCCCTACGTGGGGATAAAGTCAGTGCTCTGGAGTGCTACCAAAGACCCAGAAGGCAGCAGAAGCTGCAATGATAAGAATGATAAGCTATCTTGAAATCAGCCAATCAATCAGTTCTCTCAGCCATCAAGAGATGCAAGTGCAGTTCTTGGACCAAAATCCTTAGTTTCTCCTGTGTCAGACCAGCTGATTTAACAATTTGGTAGCCAGATTTTTCCTTTAGGGAACAGTAAAGATACTACCAGAAAAATTAAATATCAGCACTCTTCTAAACATACACTGCTTATCACCTAATGGTCTGAACCTACTGGTAAAAGTGTCAGAGGACTGCTGGTAGTTTGGGAGATGCTACATGAGCCCTGCAACCTCAGTTCAATTTAGGTAAGGAGAGACTCCTCCACCAACACACTGACTCTTTTAAGCAACTACAACTAGTCTGGAAAAGAAAAGGACATCTTGAAATAGCATGTGTGTATAAACAACAACAAAAGGGAGCAATTAAAACACGTCTTGATTCCACAGCAATTTTTAAAATCTCATCTATTTTTTACCTGTTTTGCTAATAATTTTTAATATCTAAAATTAACCAGAGTTAAACAACCCGTTTTAGTAATACGGTGAATGGAACCGGACAAGGTGGTTCACTTTCAGGCAAAACTGTGAATGATTCTTGTGGACTGGTCTTAAAGTTTCACCCAGACCATCATCAACATTTAATTCCTATTTACCACAAACAGCAGGTCTATACTTTCTTTGAGCTACTTCTGCAATACAAATAAACCAGAAAATTGTTTTAAAGGCATGAACAAGGTCTCACCTTAAGATCTACTAGATGATCAGACAAGCTTAATCCACTGTTCACTGACTTCCAGGATACACTGCAATATCTATAACTCAAGCCTTTTGAGTCAAGTTATAGATGCTAAAGGTTTCAGTGCTGGAGGGTGCTAGTTCTCTTATCCATGTCAACCAAGGTAACAATTCACAAATAGAAGGTGATGTAACTACAGCATGTTGTGCTCCACTGGTCCTGGCAGGTATAATGACTCTACCCTCTCACCATCTCCTAGCATGGGAAACATTGCAAGTGAGCTTTCTTGCCAACAGGCCAGAGACTGTAAAGAACAGCATTAACCACACAGCAACTCAAATAGAGAAGTATCAAAATTCACAGTTGGAGCAAAAAAATCACGCTGAACAGTTCCTACCCAACTGCTTAATATGCTTTCCTACAAGACTTCATTTTCCCAGCAGCTGTTTCCATCTGAGGGTTTTCAGTCCCACACAGACAACAATGCAACTCTCTCTTTACCTGAAGTGACTGCTTCAATGTATATCTGCTTATCAATCAAAGAGTTGCTAATGGGGAATCAGAGTTCTAAAAGACAAGCAGGCAAAGACCACTCAACCTGATTATGGCATCTGGAGATACCATGAAATCTCACTACTGCTTTCATTTCCTATTTTCTGACACTAGATAAGAAAAAAAAACTATTACAGCAAGTCAAAGCTGACCTCTTGGCTGAATCATTTCACCAGGGGAGTCCTGGATCAAATCATCCATGTGGGAAACCTCAAGTGCATCTCTCTAGAAATACAACCAAATTGGAAGTTGTTTTCCGTGGCTAATCTCTACATATAAAGAGTAAAACTTGCCCACTTGCTGCCAGCTTTTCCACAATCACAGAATTTCACCAGAGACCAGGAGTATTTTCAAGAGCAAAACTGTCAAATCCAGAATTATTTGCAAATCTCTGAGGGATAGTATGAAAGAAAAAACTGCGGTATGGCTTTTGTGAGCTACATGGTTGAAACTCAACCTCCCAAAATGACAAAAAAAACCTGCTTTGATTCAGGAGGGATCACTGGCTGAGCCATTCTGTTCAAAGACACTGGATGGAGGGTAAACTTGGGGTGAGGAATCAGTGCTTCAGCCCAGCCAGAGTGAGTGAGCAGAAATGTGGCAGATGAGTATCAACACAGAAAAACGTGAAGGTTTAACATCTGGAGAGAGCAATCTAAACAGCCACGTACAATAACACTGAATCTGGAAATGGCATGTAAGCACAGAGAGATCTTGGAATTGACAGTCCTGTGAAATCACTAGTTCAGTAACATACAAGGGAGTAAACAGCCTTAGTCATTCATTTAGAAGGGATAGCAACCTTCTGAATCTCAGCAGAAAACCTTCGTGCACCCACATCTAGAATGTTGTGTGCTGTTCTGGCCTCATCTTCTGAAAGTAGCAGAGTCAGAGGTACTGAAAAGGTCAAATAAAATCATAAAGGAGGTAGAGTGGCTGCTCCACTGGAAAATGAAAACACTTCTTTTCACAAACATCACTGAACTTGGGACCATGCTGCCACAGAAGGTAGAGAGACAAACTGCAGACTGGACAAATTTGTAGCCAGAAGATCTGCAGATGCATACTATGAGGATGTACCTTCCAACATCCTTACCATGACAGTAGGTACAAGGATTTTGTGAGGAAAATGGGCCACCAAAAGCATCTGAGCTCACTTGGTCTCCCTGACCAGCACCTCTCACTGTCAGCATCAGGCAGAAGGGCAAGATGAGCCACTGGCCTTCTGCAAGGGCATTTCTTCCCCACCAGCCAAAGTTACCACCCTGCAAACATACAGCAAGACACTCCCTCATCTACACTCCTTCAAACAGCCCAGGTCATCTTCATTTTTTCCAAGCAAATTATTAAAACAAAGGCATATTTATGTACTTTTCCTCAATAAATATCACAATGTTTCTTAGAAGTTGTAAAAATCCTTTTACCCACTAGGCAGACAGAGATACAAGCACTGCCTGAGCTTCACAGTTGATTAGTACCCCCATTGCACCCCCAAGACTCATTAGTAGCAAGAGGCCTTCAGCACCTGTAAAAAAATCACCTTCCAGTGAATTCCTCAAGGTCACACAAAGTCAGGAAAAGAATTAGGAACGAAGTTCTGTCCAGTGCTTTATCAACAAATTTAATTTTCAGGTGTCATCCATTTTTCTCCTGATATTATGGTCATTCAAGCTCATATTTCACAGATGGACACCTTTTGCTCCAGGCATACACTACTTGATCTATTTTAGAAATCAAGCACAAGATCCTCAGATATGGCCAATCCACACACTCACAATGCAGAATAACAGTATGCAGAGGTCACTTCTGAGCTGTTCATCACCACTGCCCACTGGGAACTACTTCTGTGGGTGCTCTGCACCCAGAACTGCAGCTAGGGTTTATAGGGAACCCTTGTCACTCCCTCTCCCCTCACTGGCAACACCTCTTTTCCTTATATGAAGGGGGAAAAAAAAAAGAAAAAAAAAAGAAAAAAAAAAAAAAAAAGAGGTCGGGAGGAAGAAAATGTGGTACAAGAACCCAGAGATCAATGATGAAACCTCTAGATTCAGATGCTTTAGAGCCAGATGTTATCAGTTAATTCCACCAGACAGAATTTGCCCCCAAATCTATATTCTTTAGCTAAAAGGGCACTTTGGCACATAAAAACAATTAAATGTTATAATCTTACATATGATATAAAACCTCCTCATTTGCCCGCTTACAGAAATACCAAGAGTCAGATCTCGCTCTGATTTACTGAGGGGAAATTCAAGTAGTATAAATGTGGCAAAAATTTAGAAGATCTCTAAGATCCTTAATGAAACACCTGATCACAGAGGCCCATTTAGAACAGAGAATTTCAAGTTATTTGGCCTTAAGATGCATGACAAAGCTTAATTGCAAAAGCAATGCAATACATGCTGAAGGGAGCTGAAAGACAGGTACAAATAATTGCCAATTTCTACAAAGTATTTTGCAGAATGAATTTGTAGCTCTTCATAATCACTTTGGTATCTCAGGAAAAAAAAAAATCTGAAGGAAAATGGTAAGATATCAGTGAATGGAGCTGGATTATTCATCTCCTGGATGGAAACCCAAGTTTCTCCAAGATAAAAGTTTTTTACTCTAGGAGGAAGAAAAAGTCAGCCTGAAAACCATGTCCTTCCTTTGACTATTCTTGAGCAGACCCACCTCAGTAACATGAGGCAGAAGAGAAGGGATGGAAAGGACATGCAGAGTTTACATTAAATTCTGCCTTACGTGTTTCCCAGGGATGCAGGAACACAGGGGTTCACGTTTCAAACAGAATTGCAAACAAACAGTCCCTGATGGAGTCCTTATGAGCAACAGGAAAAACCTGCACCCAGAAGACAGTGTTGCCAGAAGTCATCTCAGCAACTGGTCCTTTCACCCTGACAGACACATGAAAATCCCCATATGTCCAAACTGGAGGTTTTCTAAAGGAGAAATCTGAAATATGTTTGGATCATTCATATATAGAATACTTCAGGCTACAATCATTCTCAGCAAGAGATTTTCCTTAATACTTGTCTACATCTGTCAGCTCACGCTGATACATACTGTAGTTGTATTTTTATTGATTTTAAATTTTAACAACGTCACAAGTTAATTCACAGGTCTTTAGAAAAGACCAACAGTAGCTAACTATTCCAACAGCTTAATGAACCTACAGTTCACCAGAAACGAATATCACAATCAGTATATTCATAACTAGTTTTTTATCAGTTTTAAGCTGCACACAATAGATGCTCTTTCTACACCCTCTCCTTGCCACTGGAGAGGCAAATAGCTTGTATTTTCCCTTTAGATGAGCATCTTCTTATATCTTCCAGGCATATAATTTGCCATTCCTATATGCTCTTTTTTTTTTTCAGGTAATGGTGGTGGCGCATGGCACTTTGCTTTGGAGCCAATTCCACACTAAATATCGATGCGTAGCTTAATTAGGGACTAGTAAAGGAAAATTAAGGGTGAGGGAGACCAGATTAACCAAACTGAACAGTGATGATGCTGAACGGGGACCCAAAAAACACGGTTTCAAAATTCTCCGTGCGTTAATGAGTAATCCTTGTGTGCTTTTTAAATCATTTTGTAGCTATGGCTTCCAGTCATGAAAATATATGCAATCTCATAAAACGTCTGATATTAGCATGCCTCTTCAAGTGCAAGTGAGTTGTCAATAAGACAATTAAGACAACATCAATAATACACACTGCATGTTATTATCTGCTATTCGAAATCTCAGCCTATCCAAAGATCTCTGGAAACAAAGGCTACATCTGACATTGGCAAAAACATCTCCCACAAGTGAAATATGTAATTCTGACTGTACGCAGTGGCACGGCTACCTGTAAGGGAAGAAATGAATCGCTTTTAAATACAGAATAAATAACTCCTGGGAATGTAAAACTCAGCTCTATAGGAGAAATGGCTACAATAGAAAATTAGCAATCCTGTGCTTAAATCAATCACTTCTATCACATGATCCAAGTCAATAAAAGTACTGAATAAGTGCTATCATTGACCTTAATCAGCCAACAATTGGCACACAGGGATCAGAAATCCTAGTGAGGAAATCAGTTGTCCCTAGTAAATTTTAGGGTTTGGGGGAACCATGGGTGTGCAGTCTCACAGCACCTTTTTGTGGGAGGAAGGGAGGAA
>NW_008677600.1:0-16764 GCF_000695815.1 Acanthisitta chloris | reverse complement strand
GTATAAAGCTGAACAGGTGCACATGCATTGCCATGTCACAAGCAAAAAATATTCTACTTGTGAACTTTTTTCCTGCCCTCTAACATAGGAACTGTAGCTAAGTGTGCAATGAAAACAGCCCTCAGTGATTTTACTTGGTGGAAATGACCTATCTGGAAGTGAGAGTGATGAAAATCGTACTGCACAATGATTAATTTGGGCTTTAATCCTGATGTCCCATTTCATCCAAAGTTGCCATTAAGTTCAAAAGGAGAAAGGACTACATCCCTGGGACCTAACGTTTTTATTTATCCACCTCATAAGCTGAATGTGATTTCAGATTGAACAGAATAGATTTCCCTGTAACTAATGGACCAGATATATTCATACAATGTCCTTTTATTGATTTTACTTTCTTCTACCTATTGTGTGCATTTTCCTTTGAAAAACACATAACTGTCATTACACTGGAGATGTCCTTTACAATTATTATATCATTCACTATTTCTTCACCAAAAAAAAAAAAAAAATTACACGTTTTGCTACACTGTGTTTTCTAATCAAAGACTCCCCACTAGCCAAACTGGAGCTTAAATTGTCAGAACATACTGTACATTTTGGGAGAAACAGAAAAAAAATCAGTCCCCTTTGCAATTGGTTTGTTTGGTTTTGAAATACGCGTCTTTAAAAATTTAATAAGAGAAAAAAATGGCTAAAGGACAGACTTCATTTCAGACACATTCTAAACAATAAGCCTATTTATATAACTGATCACATAACGGATTTCTAGGCACTTTATGGAATGAAAAGCCTCTTGCACTGCAAAAGTCACACTGCACGCAGCTTTCAAGTTTCAGAAAATAAATATTCGAAGGGATGGAGCAATAAAAAGGTATTAAGCATTTTAACCTACACTGTTCTGAAATTTGACACAGCATCTTAAATAACCACAAAACTTTCATCAAATATCTACTAAGGATAAGTATGTGAACAAATTTTAACATACTGTCTTAGCTTACCAGTGTTTTTTCACTCTTCCTTGATTTATATTGCAATATTTTGTTCCTAAGTTACGATTATGCAAAGTACAGTTTGTTTTGGATGACTATTTGGAATGTTTACAATTATTTAAATACGATTTACTTAACTATTTTGAAACCAAATGATGTGTTGAATTCAAGGAGGTTCAACACTCAAATTGCCTTCATATGCTCATTTCTCAGCATCCTGCACTGACAGCTGAGGACAGCACATTTCCATTTGTGATGGGTGCTTGGTGCTCCACCAGGTCGCACTGATGAAATAGGTGATTTCAGTATCTTTCCACAAAAGGACAACTTTCTTCCAGGGAACTGACATTTAACTTCTCTGTCAATACAGCAGCCACCAGGTGAATGCAGGCAGTTAGAAAGAAAAATGTAAAGCCATGCTGTTATCTGTAAAACCTATATAGAACATGAGCTCAGCTTATGAAAGCAATGATTCAGCTATCAAATTCAAAACCACTTTCAAAGACCCAAATAATCTCACGTGCAGGAGCAGCCTTCAGAGATATCCATGGTTATGCAGAGCCAGCTTTTGCCAAAATTGTGATCATCCCAAGTTTCTCAGTTCCTTACCACAACTAAGCCAAAGGGCACAAGAAAGGGCTGAGGTTTACAAAGTAGGAAGCACCAAGATAAAAGTATCTTTGTCAGAGCAAAGCTTCCAGCAGGATCTCAACCAGGTGCAGCCACTTTCATTAGCTAAATCTGAGATTACTCCCATGCTGACTATCAAGTCCTATGAAAATATGAATTATCTGTGTGCACCACAGCAGTGCTCACCCACTCGCTTTGCCACTGCTGGACATCCTTCTTAGGGTTTCAAAACTGTACACGTAATAACCAAAAATCTCTGAGAACTTACACACATAAATACCCAACTACATTTTGTAGATTTGATTTCTTCAACTTGATTGTGCTGTTTAATTTCCCGTTAAAAGGGAAATGTTCCTTTTGGTTGTACAGGTGGGACAAGACAGAAGTTTCAGATTTCTGAGACATGCAGGAGAGAAGCTATGTTAGGACTTTCATCTCTCCCTTTTGGTTTCTATTCAAATCTGTTACTTCTGCTTGTACAATCAATAACAGCCAAACTGGTATAGCTCAGATTCAAAGCCTGGAACCCTCTGCACATTTCCAATTGAAACTCTTAGGACAGTTTTGGAAGCCCAGCCTTACCTGACCTCCTCCACACCCTGTCCATGCAAGAAGCAAAGGTGACAAATATTCTGAAGAGAAAATCTTGGTTCCCCGTGTCTCAATGCAGCCAAGATTTCTTGTTAGACTATAAAGCCAATAGGGGAAAAAGAGGCAAGAATTTCACTTAATCAGTCCTTATGCACTTCAATAAGGAGACAGTCTTCCCTGTTATGATCAGGGTTCACATGAGGACAGGGACAGGATTCTTCTGGTTTAGTTCAAACCATATTAGGCCTATCTTTCATTTCTTAATGGGAATGTGGAAACCCTGAAATCTGGGGGCTCACTCAGACTCTAGAGCCTCTTGGTGGGTCCGTCACACCAATGAAAACAGACTGCAATTTGCTACATAACCTATGCTGTGCCCCAAGCTGCAGCAGCACTGCATGGTTTCATGTAAGTGACACGTCACAGTCAACACCAAGTGTGTCAGCTCACTGACAGGCACACAGCGTGCTCCACCATCCACCAACACCACTCTCCTCCACCTCTCTCTGAGAACATAAACAAGACTTGGTAGCAAGGAGCACAGAACAGGCATTTTATGGGTTTTGTCAGTGCTGTGATATGTAGCTGCTTTGCAAAAGTATTACCCACAACCAAGTGTCAAATGCCACTCATGTTTCCAGTGTGACTGCGAACATGGTATAGTGCATAAAACCCAAACGTGCTAGTTAAACTGTGTAACTCCTGAGCAGTGCCCTCCATTAAATGTAATTGCATTATCTGACAAATAATCAATGTTCAGATGACACTCAAGAGTCCTAACTGCTAATCCTGGGCTAAAACTATCTGATATTTGCCTTCTTTCTGAAGTTTTATACTGTGCCTCTGCTTCAGTATCAGCCCCAAAGGAGAAGCAGGATCACAAATAAGGTCCTGGCTTCCAACAGGAATTTTCTAACAGTGCCATTAGAGAGATGAAGAACATAATGTGGTTTTGAACAAAGAGGGCTCAGCCTTTGGCAAGCAGAATGACATAGCACCTTGTTTATGTCATCACTTTGGATATTTAGCACGTTAATTTTCATTCTGTTAGGTTTAATTCTTCAGTATTTGGTACAGATCTCTTATTTTACCCAGAGTTCCAATGAGAAGAGAAAGAGCAGTGACTTTGATATCAAGGTCTGCAAAGAAAATTAAAATAGCAAATATTAGTTCAGAACAACCTGTGAGAGTGTAAGAGCTATTTTATATGGTCATGGGCTGCTCTGATCTGAATGCATAGAGGACAGCATCCTCCCGGGACACAATAAAATACTTTTCTCCCATCCTTTCTTCACCTTCCTCTTCCTCAGTTGGACCTCCAAGTTGGACATCCCATGGTCCACAGCCCCATGTTCCTGGTGTTCTACCTCACCAACACAGGAGTGAGGAGCAGTGCTCCAGCTCCTGCCCAAGTTCTGGCCACTCAGTAAAAGTATTTTCTGTCTTCATCACCTGTGTGTGGGAGCATAAAACTTGTAAGAAGTCCTCTGCCTTCCACACTTCCTCATCTGTAGCCAGTCAGGGCCCAACCAGGCTACTCTGCAGGACCTGCTCTGTTAGCTTCAGAGCCAAGAGTGGTCACTGGCAAAGGGAACAGCCTGTCAACTTTGGGTGTCTGGAGTAGTTCTGCTGTAGGAAGGGGATGGTGAAATGGCCATTGCTGGAAAGAATAAGAAAATGAGAGGAACCTTCCTGTTCCTCACCAAAAAAAAAACAAAAAAACAAAAAAAAACAAAAAAAAAAACCCCAAGGCTCTGTGATGTGAGCTTAATTAACGTTTACATGAACACTGTATTTGTTTATATTTAATACATCTTTTTATAAATGTAATTCAAGACCACAGCTATTCTAAAGTATGAAAAGCAACTCTTCCTTTGAACCACATTTTTAAAAGAACTACTACTCCAGCTAATTTAAAAAACAATTATGAGACTACACATGACTTTTGAAATCGTGGATTACTGATGGGAGCAACAGAGATTAAAAATAAAAAGAGGAAACAAAAGGTAATATGGCTTATTGCAGTTTTCAAAACACTCTAACACCTAACTCCCAAACTTACAGAATCGTGACCAGAATTTTTCACTATTTTGGCTTTTCCTAACTTCAGAGCACAGACTTAAATACATGCTTTAACAGTTGACATCCAGTTTTAGCAAAACAGCTAAGCACATGTCTCAATACCACTGCTCCCACACTACATCAGGACCAAACACTACTACAGAAATGCTCAGGATAAGATCAGCTGAAGCACTACAGGAGGATTCATAACACTATACCCCTAATGTTTTGCACTGAACAGCTTTAAGTGACAGTCTTTGCATGTATGTGAGTGTCTTGCTTACAAAATCTGAAAAAAGGCTCATGGAACAAATGATAAAGAACCACAAATTGTTCACAGCTGAAGGAGCATACGATCCTCCCCACAAACACTGAAGAATTCCTATAAGCTACACGAACTGTTGTTAACATACAGCTTGCCTTAGAAAATTTAAACATGTAAACCAACTAAAAAAACCCAAACTATTGAACATAATAAAAATCTGAGACCATTTTAACATTTTCTTATACTTGTCGTATCACTTTCTCCAAGACAAGCGTATTTATTCCTGCTATCAGTACCTTCTTATCGTGCAGTTATAAGACAAACATGCAAGGATCCTATAAAACACTATATTATTCAGCAATTATTACCTACATTCTCCTTGTACACTTGCCAAACTCTGCATACCTGTTCTTACAGAAGGATGGGGCACCTGTGCTGAGGCAATAGGTGCTTTAGATGGACTTCAGTCAGAGAGCAGCAAGCCCTAAGAGAATGATAGGTAAGTGGGTTACCTAATTGAAGGGTTGAAGTGTTGGCAATATCATTGATAATAAACTAATAAGTTAGAAGAGCCTTCTTCACCTTGATGTCCACTAATGATTGGATGAAATAAGTGCTGAAGATCATGTAAAATTAATGTTGTTCACATTTAAATACAAGTTATCTTAGTAGGCTTTTGCATATTAACTAGGCACTGCTGGTAACTCCTCTTATTCCTATAGAAATAAATGATCCTTACTCAACATATAAAAGCTGTCCTAGTACTGAGTATTGGTTAGGGGGCAAATCCTAAATGGAACTGGAAGGGACTAAATTCTACACTCAGCAGGGAGGCACATGGAAAGCACCTAGCTCTCAGCACAAGGTACAAATGGCTTTCAAGTCTAGTAGACCATTCAATTAACAAGACAAACTTCCATTTTTCACAGACACTTTCTGAATAATTCTGTGGAAAACACACACATGCACATCTGAATAGAGGATGGAAAGAGTTGGAGGCACTTCCCTGATGCCCCTTTATTGTTTGACCAGTTTTGTATTTCAAAGAAGACCCCTTTATTGTTTGACCAGTTTTGTATCTCAAATAAGGTATTACAAAAGGAGGAAAAGTTGTCTTCAAATTCAATTTGAAAGGACATGTGCAATACTCCTCCTCACTTTATGTACCAGCCCTGTCCCTCCTGACAACATTTCTCTAGCACTGAGGCAAACCCACAGAGAGACCTGATCTGAGCCCCTCCTGACAACATTTCTCTAGCACTGAGGCAAACCCACAGAGAGACCTGAGATCCTGCTCTGCTACAAGTACACATAGCTGGAAGCACTGAAAGCCAGTGCTTCTCCTCAGCTTATCTCTGGTTTGCTCTGTTCTGTTCAACTCCAGCACCAGAGAGAAAGGTGGAGAGATTATTGTGGTGTTAAACATAAGAAATAAGTAACAAGGTACTCAAGGTTATTTTCATGAACAAATCAGAAATCATAAAATTGTACTATATTTCAAATAACAAAAGATTTGCTCCAGAATATAATTAAAATCAAGAAAAAACCTGTACCATTAGCAAAAGATATATGATGTGTCATAACAGCAAGAAACAATAAGAACTATCTGAGGACTTACTTGTAAATCTGCACTTGTAAAGAAGAAACATTTAAAAAAAAGTTTTCACTCTGAAAAACTATTTTTTTTTTGACTCAAATATATGAAATTCATCTTCAAAAGTCCAATCTCCCAACAGAAAACATCATAAATGCAAAGCACACCCAGAAAAATAGTCCTCATCTGGTTCAAAACATTGACATCATCTGAAAAAGGTACAGGACTAAGTGTCATGCAGCTGAAGAATACAGACTAACCAGAGTGTTTTTACAGAGCCATCAAACCTACTTTAGATCTTCCTACCAACTACAGAGCAGGGGAATGAAAGTTGTGCTACATTACAGACTACACGTACAAACTGTTTTCAAATCCAGTTGTTTTTATTAAAAATGTAAATCAAATTTCAATGCCTTTCCAATGTCAAGAAAAAGTCTGCATGATAACTTTTGCGTAGAAAGAAATGAATTATCTCAACAAATGCAAGTGATGTCTAACTTAATGGTGGATGTGATTTCACTGCTTAAGTTGTATTCAGTCAGCAAAAGGTTAACAGTCTGAAGTCAATGAGTTAATATCATGACATGTGAAGTAGCCAATCAACAACTGGTGTTTGAGAGGGGCTGGGATATCGCATTTATAAAGCAGGGAGGTTTTGACAATGATTTCAGCTAGAAGAAAACCAAATATGACTCAGCCAGCTCACACCTGAAAGCAATATACTGAATCAGAGACAGCTACAGAGCTGGTCATTACAACATTCATTAAGGCCTTCAGTGAACTCAGTGGTGAATGGTGATCATAAAAGCACTGAAAGAATATCTGCAAGCTTGGACCCTATGAAATTCATGCTTCTCTAAGAGCAGGGCTTTCACTTTTCACAGGGGACTCAAGGCTGCCAATATTTCTCATTTCTACGATAGGTTCATGGTGGCTACTGAGGGACACAGGATGGAGGCAGAAACTCAGGCAGCACGAGAAACAGAGAGAGGTAAGGTCAGGGTGCTTGTCTAATACCCCTCTGGTATTAGTGGCAGAAGCCCCTGGAGAGGTGCAATGTCTCCTCAGACTGTCCACATATTCATAAAGCAACCATCAATAGTCACAAATTTAGGCCATCCCTAGAAGAGCCTTTTACCACTTATACTGTAAAGCAAGAAAAAAAAATTAAAATCCAAACTGACTCAACACTCATCACAAGCACCTTTTTAAAAGAACCCAAGAGTTTCTGTGCAAAGAATAACTGGCAGCCAATATTTCATTCCTAGGATTTTATTCTGGTTAACCTACCAAGGATCTGATTTGATGCATTCTTCATGTGTAAGATTTCCATAGGTGCCAGCTGCAGTGAAGGCATTTAAGGGTTGCAGGCAAATCCCCAGAGTCACCTGAGCTGTAGGAATCTCACAGCATTACTAGATCAGAGATCAGCTCAGACCAGTTCTAAATGATTAAGGCTGTTTAACCCAACATACAGCAGGTATTTACACACAAGTTAAAGGTCTGACCCCAAACCTTTGAGAGTCAACTCCAAGGTGCTCATGATTTCCACGGACTTTGAACGAGCTGCTAGGACATATTCAGGCTAGGATTTTCTGTACTATGTGACAGTGTAGGAGCAGTATCTTGTCTATACCTTCCTTGCAAGTGTATATAAAAATACAGTATAATTTTACGATCAAATTACAGCAGCACCATTGATGTAGTTTAGCTCCTGTAAAAATCAAAGTTGCACAAAAATTGAAGACCAATAAAAATGTTTCCATGATTCTTTTTTTAATCCCATTGAAAACAA
The DNA here is from genome assembly GCF_000695815.1 of Acanthisitta chloris. NCBI lineage: Eukaryota > Metazoa > Chordata > Aves > Passeriformes > Acanthisittidae > Acanthisitta > Acanthisitta chloris. The sequence continues at coordinate 8,839 of NW_008677600.1, read as the reverse complement.
TTTTTCGTTGTAAACATTTTTGCCAGCCAAGCACTGCAGCATTGTGCAACTGCATGACAGCCAAAGAGAAACTGATGAAAAGCTGACTAGATTGATTTCATTTTTCCAACCGGAGTGAAATACGTAAAAGGAAATAACAAAATGGTGAAGTTATTTTTATATATAAAAAAATGTTCACATTTAATAAACTCACATGGAAACTGCAGAGCCAATGGCAATGCTTTCAAAATAGATCTACAGATCCCCCGAGTTTCTGCATGGAAACAAAGGCAAGAGTGAGTTCCTGCAGCACCTTTCCCCTTCCCTGAGGACCACAGAAACACTCTCTCTGCTGGAGAAGTCAGATCTGAGCCTGCCCAAACTCCCTATCACCCATTCCCTCTCCCCCCGTGACCTCCCAGGTTTCTGTGTAGAAGTCTGGCAGGGGGTTACTACTGGAACTCAGAGCTATATTTATTCCCTTGGCTCCCATCCATCACTGTTGCAGAGCAGCCAGAAGGGGAACCAACCAATACAGCATGGGTTCTGCCAGAGTTGTGCTGCCAGAGAAGTTAAGAATGAAAGACAGAGGAAACAGAAGCTATCAAAATGAGTATTCCTATCTCTAAGGAAAGAAGGGTTTCATCCCTTTGCGGATTCCCCTTCTAAGATTAAGACGTTTCTTCTCTCCTTTTTTAAGAAATCCTGACAGAGAAACCTGCCAATTTCATAGGTCTTTTACATCTCACATGAGGTTATTCCTGAGAGAAGGAACACTAGCAGTGCAGTATCCCTTGCATCTCCCAGGCATTTGTTGGCATTTATGCAGCATTTCCTTCTGCCTCACAGTAGTACCAGACAGACAGTGCCATCCCCAGCGAGCTCTGCACTGTGCACAGGTCCAAGGCATCAGCAGTTGGAAGGGTTAGCACTGCACCCATTACACCTCCTACAGCTACACACTCAATGCTCAGGGGGATAGAGAAATCAGTTAATAGGTACTGCTCAAACACATAATCCACTGAACAAAATAATAGCAGCAAAACTCCATTTCGAGATGAAAGTAGTTTGGATTATAAAGAAGAACCTCATCACCAAACTGACTTTTCTAATAGCTGGATTGGGAACTTTATGGGAAAGGTAGAGAGCTGAGTTTTTCCATACCACAAATACTTTGAAGATTTTAAAATTCCCTTTTGTTCTCCTCTGGGACTTACCTGATAGCTTTTTGCAGCTTTTCAAAAGGATGAGGCAGCAAGACAACACTAAGAAGAGGAATGTTCTCAGCACATCATACCCAGGAGCACAGGGTGCAATCTTCTCCAACAGAAACCAGTTGGACCCAGTCTCTCACAGCACACTGGAGTGCCCAAGCCAAGAGTGAGCTCTCTTCTGACTGTCTTAATTAAGTGATTATTTAAATTGGGAAAACTTGAGGAAGGAACTTAAAAAGGAGAGCCAAAGCCTGGGTTTAGAGCACACACCTGGGATGTGAGAAACTTGATTTGAAGAAGCTGATTCAAATCAGATAGAGAGGAATGATCTGAATCCAGCTCTCCAGTGACCCAGGTGCATTCCATAATCACCAGTCCATAATGAAGTGCAGAGATGCAACTCTTTCATTTTGAGCAGAAATTCAATTGTGGACCTGAGAAATCCTTCAAAGTTGCAGCATGTTGATGCAAACTAATGAACTGGCATTTTTCAACTGCAATAAGAAAATGGCAGCTAGTTCTGGCCAGAAACTATACTTCTATATTTGGAAATCCCTTAGCATGCCAAAGATACTACCAAACAAGCGAAAGATTGAAACTCTAATCCAGAAGTGGTCGTGGATTTCATATTGCTCATTTATCTCATAGCACGTCCATTTATTGCAGACACGTGCGTATAGCTTTGTGTGTGCAAGTGAAAAAGAAAAAAGATGCTTGAACATTTCATCTTTAAAACAGTCAAGAATATTTTAAAATATCTGCGCTATTTTAAGAGAAATTTTATGGTAAAATCCAAAGACGGGAGTAGTTACAGCAGGAGAGTTTTCTTAAGTTCACATGATGGTACTAATAAAGATGCTGGGTTAACTTCTACTAGTTATTTTATTAGCCCTAAGAGGAATTACACCCCTATGGCAAAATCTCAATGAATCGTTGAAGAGCATTTACTTTAAAAAGGTAATAAATAGTCATTTTATTGCATATTTCAGTTTTGGGTAGCCTATAATTTTTTGCCTTTTTATTTTTTTTACTCAAAAGGTTGGATTCCTTTTTGTACTTGAAATAATTAAATGAGAAAAAGTTTAATCAGGAAACAGTGGAGTTGCACACTGTGCTTACAGTGAAACTAGGAATCACGAGATTCATCAGGTAAGGAAGGGAAGTTCCATCTACTGACTCAGTCCTACCCAAACTGAAGTAAGAGAAGCAGAATTGGATCCTATAAATCACATCAAAAATCAACAAAAATTTGCTAAACTTTATGCACTTTCCTGTGAGAAGAGAGATTCATAATTTTCCTCAAAAATGCAGGATATAGTCCTACAAAACAAAGGTTCAATGAAAAGCTACTTGGGGCAGCAGTTTCAAAGCTAGTGCTGCTTTCCAACATTGAGTCAACCCCCACCATTCAAAAGAACCCAGAAGTCCTTGTATGGACTGGAACCTGTCACAGCATTCACACAAACCCTTGAGAAATAAAAGAAAATGAAAAGGAGAGAGCATGTCCACGAGCATGATTTTTTCCAGAACTGTTCCAGCACTGATGTGGTTGACTCAGGGCACACACCTATCAAAAACCCTTGGCCACTAGAATAGAAGGCAGTTTCTGCTTCTCCTGTCACTTATAAACTAATGCCAGAGAAGGCAAGATTTCTCCCTAACTCACTCCTCCAACACTTCACTGTCACATCACCCCCCTGAAAAAAATCACTATCAAAACCAAAATGTTGCACTGCCCTACATGTCAATATTTCTATGGACCCCCGAAGAAGCAATACGTGCAGACCTAGAGAGCCAGTGTTAGACAGCACACACGAAAACAAAATTTAACCCATCCGTACAGACCTATCAAAAGAAAAGTTAGGAGATGAACATCCAGCCCACCATGTTTGCCTTTGCTAATAGAAACCTGACTTTACACCTCCTTGCTTTCTTCACCCTAGATCTCACATGCTCTTTCTCAAGAAACAAACCTAGGCTCCCCTTGAACTCATTTATCCTTTCCTTGCTGATAATTTATTCCATATGTTTACTATCCTTTGCATGAAGTAATTCTGCCTGAGTTTCCTATTTACCCATGTTTTCCTAAACTTTAGATTAAAGAGACCTAGCTACATCTAGCTATATCTATCACTGGTGTTCCAGTGACAAGATTGATGGGAAGAATGTCTGCACAAATCTATGGAGACCAAATTGAGAGAGTGAAATAAAACAGCATTAATACCGTATGCTATCATTTAGAAAAATAATGTAAGGCCAGGCTGGCAACCTAGCACAGTCTACCACGTGGGATACCAGGGCTAATTCCCAGATCAGCAGGGGCCAGGACTACGAAGTAACCACTACACATAGCACTGTTGTGACCTAGTAGACTGTGATACTTGATAGCAACCTCTTTGTAGCATTGATGAGCTCAACGGGACTCCCATCCTCCTCACAAAGAACCACAGTGACTACAGCAGAACATCCCAAAGGCATAAAAAAAGGAGGAAAAGTTTCTAACAGCACTTAATCAGCAGGGGCCAGGACTACGAAGTAACCACTACACATAGCACTGTTGTGACCTAGTAGACTGTGATACTTGATAGCAACCTCTTTGTAGCATTGATGAGCTCAACGGGACTCCCATCCTCCTCACAAAGAACCACAGTGACTACAGCAGAACATCCCAAAGGCATAAAAAAAGGAGGAAAAGTTTCTAACAGCACTTATCATGTAAAAAAAAAAAAAAAAAAAAAAAAAAAAGCCATGTAAAAGAAACTATAATGACATTCATGTAAAGGCTGAAACAAGCTTATTATAAAAGGAAGAATCAGGACTGCCATGCACCCTTTGCACCACGATACCCTGACCCATTCAAGGCTGATGGCAAGGACAGCTGCCTGGGAGATCTTTGGCTGCCCCAAGGCAGAGTAGGGGCCAGAGGGAGCCCCTCAGCACCCCTACATAGGTCATGGGGGTACAAGTCAGCTCATACTCTCCTTTTTCTTCCTCTTTCTTGCGTTTCCTGCTCACAAAACTGAGACAGGGCCAAATTTTCCCAAGCAGCCTTTCCCTGGCACTGTGGGTACCCACTTGGGATAACCCCTGCCCGATCTTCACCAGCTTCCACCCTCCTGGCAAGCACCCACTCCCTCTGGAAGTCCGAGATGCCTAGAGCTGGGTAGTTTAACACGAACACGTCAAAAATGAGCTGCTGGTTTGAAGAAGCTCTGTTGCTTGCCCCACGCTATGGGAGTGAAGCCATCATCATTATTTCTGCTATCTGCAGATCTGTCTGTTAATGCCCTACCAGGATCGGCAGTGCTGCTTTTTTCATAACATGACAAATAGTTGTAAGGAATTACCTAGTTTTGCTTTTGGTTATACGAGCCTCAAATACTGCAATGCACAGTGGAGAAAAGATCAGATATTGAGGCTGCTGTGGCTATTTTAGTTTTGTTTTCTTCATCTGTGTTTAAAAGACAGTCAGATTATAACAAAATTGTTTGTCTTTAATATAGTTCAACTTGACCTGATGAACCCATCTCTTTAGAAAACAATCTCACATGGAGTATTTAGATTAAGACCTGTAAAAAACAGAGACTTCAAAATACTTGCAAGGCCCTGTCTTACAATTTTTAAAAAACACAGACAACTAGGCTAATTATAATTACTCCTCTATAATTCTTTTGCTTTTTTTTTTTTTTTTGATGCATCTGGTTATCTAGTAAGATGCACCTGAAAATTAGAGCAAATTTAAATATAAGGGAAAGGTGCCAAATTCAGAATACTGGAAGAATCTTTCCTCTGGGAGCATATTTAGTCACAGCATTGGTGCAGTTGGGCAGAGGCAACCCAAATCCTCCCTCGCCACCCTATTCCCCTGCCTCTTTCCTGATCTGGATCTCTCCTGTCCCTGAAAAGATGCTTCAAGTCTCTCACTCGGTGCTTGGCTTTGCTGCTTAACCTGCCAATACGAGTGAAAATGTCATAGCAGTTATTGTGATCCACTCAGATTTCAACAGACGCTCCTCGGTTATTTCACATTAAGCAACAAACATCCATCGGATCATTACGATTTTCACTTGTTTCTAGCCAAGGTCAGATCCTGATCAGTGACTTGGGTACAGAAAGTTCCTACTCCGTATTCAGCCACACAAGTGGAAGCTAGAACCGCACACCCGTACAATAACCCCGAGATCATCCAATTAAGCATCAGAATTATTTTACTTTTACATATTTTCTTTCAGTAGCTCATCCTTTTTTCCCCTTCTGCGAACATCTGTGCCCAAAGTGTCTTCACTAGAGAAATTTGGATTTCCATCTACAGTTGCCAGAAATAAGTTTATTCATCTTTCTATGAAAGAAATAATACGTATTCTATTTTTCCATCTGTGTTCTCCTTCCCTGAATCCAAATTGCTTACAACTCTGGAAATGCAAGGTGTGAATGAGAGGACAGAAAAATGGTGTTTCAAGATCATACTGTTTTCAGCATTTTGAAGAGCTGACATACATCTGTTCAGGTATCTGAGAGAAAGAGATCAAAATTTAAATTTGCTTACAAACCCTATTAAAACACACTAAATCAGAAGATTACAAAGAATTGTCCACATTCAAACTAGAAAAATAAATCTATTTATGGCTTTAGTTTCCATTTTTATAAAGTTCATCTAAATCCATGCACTTTTTTTTTTTTTTTTCAGTCAAGGCACTCTAAAAACACCTGTGCAATTCAAAGTCAACTTTAAGCAAAAATCAACATTTGGAAAAATTACTTCTACTGATTTTCCTACACTTGATGAAACTTGTGCTTCCCAGGGAATAAGCACAGCCCATTTTAATGGACTAGTGGATTTTCTACATCTGCCCTAATGCAAATCTCTCTGGTCACCTAAGGCTTCCATGGTGGGTAAACAACCTAATGTGTCAGCTTTCTGTACTGAAGATCACAATTTCTGATCTCAGCACTGTCTTCATTGCTGCAAGCAAAACTGTGGTACTGATGTTGCAACTTACAGGCTACTCTCTTCTGATAATGAATGGGTTGGGTTATTGGCCTCTGGCGTGGACAAAAATATGACAATCAGCCTCTTCATTATATAAAAGTCTACAGTGAAGACAGTGTCAGGGAACTTGCTGAGCATTAGAGCTCAAATATGTTCAGAAGTCAAAAAGCTCGCAGAACAATTCCTTTTTCTTCTTTACAATTGATAAAGTCATAGTCGATTTATTAAAAGTGGTTTAATACAGTGTTTCCATCACAGCAACTTGTATCTTCAGGAACTCATTTGCAAAACACAGCTTTAGCCTGCTAATATTTTAGGCTCATTCTCTGCAGATGTAACAGAGAGTCTGACCTTTCTTACATCTGCAGTGGTTAATTGTCATCATTGCAACAGCGAATGAAAACAAAGTTTAAGTCACTGGCACTTTCAAAAAAAAAAACCCATCATATTAAATCTCATTTACCTGCAGGGATAGAAATTCAAAATCATGAGCAAAATCTGAAGACAGAGCAGAGATGAGAAAGTGCACCCAATTGCAGGGTTTAGCAACTGTACCGAGACTCTCTCCTAGTGCATGTTCTGAAACAGCAATCGATTCTCTAAGCACTTGGTACCAAACTGGAAACAATTTTCTTCTACAACATTCTGAAAACTTTAAACAACTCATTTATGATTCTTTTCTTCAGGAGATTAACAGCACATCCACTGGAAGATTAATTGAAAATCAAATTTTAAAAAGGAATAGCAGAAAGGACAAAACGGAACAGGCTAGGACAAACAACTCAAGCTATTTACAAATATTTTTATAATGACTAGAAATCATAGAGCCCTTTTAGCTGTCTAACTTAAAAAACAATAACAACAACAACAAAAACACTCCAAAACCAAACAAGCCAAAAAAAAAAAAAATTCATCATCTGTTGACTGAACACAGGGCCTGATTTTCAGAGCTGCTGAGCACCCACAACTCCATCTGAAGTCAGTGGAAGTGATGAATGCGCAGCAGCTCAGAAAATCAGGCCCAAACTGTCCAGGGGTCTGCTAGCAGCCTAGCGAGAGTGGCGTCCAGAGAAGGGGTTTTGTTGCAAAAACGAGGAGGTTCAAAGTAATCTGTCAAAGGAGTGCTGCTACATTCATGAGTCGTAAAGCTAGCTGGCTCTCAGCTATGGGAAAAAAAGTTAATTCATAGGGCTCATAGGGCTTGCATTTGTCAAGGAGCAGGACGTCAATGCTATCATTATCAGGCAAATCAGCCAGGCGTTTAATGGTAGAATCAGGAGACATTTGCTCTCCACTATCAGAATGACATCATAACTAAAGCAGCCTTCAGTGAGGGGGGAGAGCCGGGGCAAGGCTTGGGCTGCACACAGACTTTGCACTTCTGCTCGGCTCACCCCACCGACCGCTGCTCCCCTTCCCCACGAGGCACCTTCCAGCTCTCAGCTGCCTCCACAACTTTGCCCTCGCAGCATCTGAAACACCAGCATCTGATTTCACAAAATACTTCTCAACCTGCCTGATCCAAAACTGTGATACTGTAAGCCAGCCCCTCGTTTAGAGGGATGGGGTTTACACACAGAAGCTACAAATTCACTCTCAAAATTTCTGGTATTTTTCATTACTTCAGTCATCTTCATCCTCCGTCAAATAAGGGAGGGTACACACATATAAAAAACCTAGTTGCCTCTCTGATTTAAGAAGTAAAAGCTTAGTTAAGCAAGTCAATTCCTTAGCATACAGAAAGACATACACAAGCAATCTGAATATTCTGAAGTATTTAGTGATGATCTATTCGATGACCAGAAATATAACAGCAACACACATTTCCCTTCCACAGCAGCTGTAATTATACAAGTCAAACAGCACGAATTACAAACTCTTCATCTATTTTCTTTAAAAACATCACTACAGGTACACAGACACGGTACGAAAGCCTCACCTTGTATAACAACTGTGAGGGAAAAAGTTATGAAAGCAGACAGAAAACCTAAAATCCCTGAGGCTACAAAAAAATCCCGCTATTGAGAAATAACCCAAGAGACCACATAGGGAATGTACAGCTTTCAGAAGCACTTCTCATCTTATTTGCACTTAACCTATTGATGTACTTATGCAGGTCACTTACTTTTCGGATATGTTTGAACCCTTTATAATCATGCAGATCGCCGCGGTTTTCACTTGGGCTTTTTGGTTTTTTTGGTTTTGTTTTGGGTTTTTTTGCAAACAAGTTTCATTTAAAAATATCCAATTATGCAAATCTGCTCCCGGATAGGTAGTGAATATTCAATATGACGGTGATACTGTAATAGTTCAATGCAACGCACTGTACTGGACAGATTTATGAGGCAACGTCACTACTACGCTCTGGTCCTCGCTGAAGCATCTTGAAGTTAATTAAAGCTGCAATGTCCACTTTTCCAGCCACCCTCCTCATTCAGGTTTACTGTTTCAACATCAAACCAGCGAGGGGGCCTCCCCCCTCTCTCCGTACATTTAAGCAGCCTTGCACAGTCAATGAACAATGAACAAAGATTTGAGCGATAGGAAGGGGGGGGGAGAGAGAAAAAAAAAATCTCCACAGGAATAATCAAATCCGGTTTAAACAAGTAAAAATATAGTTTCTAATATTAAACTAGAAAAGAAAACATTCTTCTCC
>NW_008677599.1:0-1784 GCF_000695815.1 Acanthisitta chloris | reverse complement strand
CGAGGGGGGGGCAAGGCTCAGCACCTCGTGCAGGGTGAGACCCTCGTGCCAGGCTCAACACCCTCAGGTGAGGCTCAGGACCTTCGTGCAAGGACCCTCAGGTGAGGCTCAGGACCCTAAGGTGAGACTCAGGACCTTCATGCAAGGACCCTCAATGAGGCTCAGCCCCTCAGGTGACACTCTGGACCCTCCTGCAAGGACCCTCAGGTGAGAGTCACTCGTGCAAGGACCCTCAGGTGAGACTCAAGATCTTCATACAGGGACCCTCAGGTGAGGCTCAGGACCTTTGTGCAAGGACAGTCAGGTGAGGCTCAGGACCCTCCTGCAAGGACCCTCAGTTGAGGCTCAGCACCCTCAGGTGACACTCTGGACCCTCCTGCAAGGACCCTCAGGTGAGAGTCAGGACCTCCATACCAGGACCCTCAGGGGAGGTGACCTCCTTGTGTAAGCCCAACCTTCTCATGCCAGGACACCTGTGCCAGGTGAGTCCCTCATGCCAGGTAAGCCCCTCGTGCCAGGACACCTGTGCCAGGCCCAGCACAAGCAGAAGGTGACAGCAATGGTTCAAGGGATGAGCTCTCAGGTGACTCCAGGTGTGCTCAGGGTGTGTACAGGTGTGTTCAAATATGCTCCAGTGTGTCCCCAGGCCCAAATAAGTCCAACTGCTCTCAGATGTGTCCAGGTGCACTGGCATGAGTTCAGGTGCTCCCAGGTGTGCACCAGGACAGCTCTGGTCCATCCAGGAGTGCCCCAGGACAGCTCTGGTCCATCCAGGTGTGCCTCAGGAGAGCTCAGGGTGTACACAGATGAGCCCCAGATACATCCAGGTGAACTCAGGTGATCCCAGATGTGAGCTCAGGTAAGCTCAGGTGACCTCAGGTACACCTAGGTGAGTTCAGGTGTGCCCAGATGAACCCCAGGTGTACCCACATGAGTTCAGGTGCTCCCAGGGAACTCTAGGTGTGCCCCAGGTGACCTCAGGTATGTCCCAGGTGTGTTTAAGTGACTCCAGATATGACCCAGGTGAGTCCTAGCTGAGTCCAGGTGACTCCAGGGGTGCCAGTGGGGACCTGTCCCCCCTCAGGTGTGCCCCAGGAACACTCAGGTGACTCTAGGTGTGCCCAGGTGAGCTCAGGTATGTCCGAGTCCCAGGTGAACCCAGGCCCCTCCCCTCCCCCCACAGTGACTCAGGCAACTCCAGTACAAAACCAACACTTTAATGGGTTTTGGATCATTTCAGCCTTTTTGGTGCCTTTTTCACATAACTTAAATAACTTAACTCTGGGGGGGGGAGGGGTGACCCTGTCCCCAAACCCCCCAGAAATCCCTTCCCATCCCCCAAAAAACACCACTGGAGGACCCAACAGGACACTTTATTCCTCCCCACCCCCCCCAAAATGGGTCGGGGGGTTTTTGGGGTCCCCCTACCCCGCATCAGGATTTTGGGGTCATTCCATCACTCCACAAATGGGTCTGGGGGGTGGGACCCCATGAAATGGGTCTGGGGGGGCTCAGAGGGTATTTTACACCCCCCCATGAGGACTCTGGGACCCCCAAAATGGGTCTGGGGATGATCCAGGGGAGGTTTTTACCCCCCAACAAGGACTTTGGGACCCCCAAAATGGGTCTGGGGATGATCCAGGGGAGGTTTTTACCCCCCAACAAGGACTTTGGGACCCCCAAAATGGGTCTGGGGATGATCCAGGGAGAGGTTTTGTACCCCCCTAACAACCCCCATGAGGACTTTGGGACCCTCAAAATGGGTCAAGGGGGTCCTGGGGGGG
>NW_008677598.1:13067-19724 GCF_000695815.1 Acanthisitta chloris | reverse complement strand
TTTCCAGCCACTCTGCCCCAGCCTGGATCATTCTGTGGGTTTGGTGTGACCCAAGGGCATGACCTGCTCTTAGCCCTCACCCTGTTGGCCTGTGCCCATGGATCCCATGGGTCAGCCTGTCCAGATCCCTTTGCAGAGCCTTCCTGCCCCCAGCAGATCCACATCCCCCCTGGGTGTCCCCCATGGGCTGGCTGAGGAGCCCTCACTCCCCTCATTGATAAAGTTGCCCAGCACCTCCTGGGTACACCTTGGTGCCCAGCCCCTCGTCCATGTCTGTAATAATCAGCCTCTTCCCTGCTAATGATTCATCTCTGACACTCTCCCTCTCTCTCCTGCCAGGGACACGCGATGATCGTGGAGCTGTACCCCCAGTAACAGCCCAAGCACTGTGAGCAGTGTCCGTCCACCCTGTGCCTACAGATGCCATTTCAATGCACTACTAAAATCCTGCACCCAATCCTTCTTGGAGAGGGTTTTTGTGGCCTTTATCAATCCCTTTTAGCTACTCAGCCAGTAATTTGTATCTAATGAACATGCTCTATTCCATGAGAGGAACAGTTAACGTGGCTCTTAGTCTCTGCAGGGTCCTTGTTAACCCATCTGATCCCTCTGGTGACCCTTCAGGGTTCCTCCCACCTGGGAAGCAGAGCAATTCCAGAGCTCTGTATGGAGTCTTAGGTTTGGAGATAGAATGTGGAGCAGGAGGTGAGTGGGCTGAGGGGAGTTGGTGCTGCTCAGGCAGAAGGCTGAGTGGAGCTGGGGTGGGAGGCAGCAGTTTGCTGCAGTGTCCAAATGGTGTTGGAATGAGCAAATTGCTTCTGACAACTGAATGTCACTGATGTAACCACAATAAATCAGGACAAAAAGTACAGTCTGGCTCTTGTCTTTGCCTCCCCTCACCTGAAATGACTGTTCCTGGGTGGGCTGAGCTGGCACCAGGGGTTTGCTCTCCAAAATCATGGAATCACATACTGCCTTGGGTGGGAAGGGACCCTAAAGCTCATCCAGTGCCAACCCCTGCCATGGGCAGGGACACCTCCCACCAGCCCAGGCTGCTCCAAGCCCCATCCAGCCTGGCCTGAAACACTCCCAGGGATGGAGCAGCCACAGCTGCTCTGGGCACCCTGTGCCAGTGCCTCAGCACCTCACAGGGAGCAATTCCTGCCCAATATCCCTCTGTCCCTGCCCGCTGGGTGTGGGAAGCCATTCCCTGTGTCCTGTCCCTCCAGTTCTTGTCCCAAGTCCCTCTGCAGCTCTCCTGGAGCCCCTTTAGGCACTGGAAGTGGCTCTGAGGTCTCCCTGGAGCTTCTCCTCTCCAGGTGAACACCCCCAGCTCTCCCAGCCTGGCTCCAGGGCAGAGCTGCTCCAGCCCTCGGAGCATCGTTGCAGGATGTTGGGGAGCAGCCCCTGCCGTGCAGGGCTGGGGAAACAGCAGCACGTGGAGTGCAGTGACAACAGGACGGAGCATCCAGGCTGGAGCTCTCCCGGGAGCAGGAGTGGAGCTGCTGGCAGAGCCTTGGGCAGAGCCCGAGCCCTGCAGCCTCTTCCTGCAGCCTCTTCCTGTGCCATGGGCTGGGCACTTTCCCGGGATAAAGCCTAGGTGTATTTAAGCACTGCCTCGTGCTTTATCAGCCTCTCCACGGCTTCGCCTAAGTGGATTGCAGCGGTAGGTGTAATGGAATTAAGGGATTGTTCATGACAATAGGTTTCGGCAGTGCTGAGTGCTCCTGCTGCTCTCACCCTCCCAAGCTCCTCTCACCCTGCTGGGCTCCTCTCCACATCGACGTGGCCCTAACGCTTGTCCAGCTCCTCCAGTGCTTCCTGCTTGGTAACTCTCCACCATCCCTCAGGGATTTCTCCTTTGCCCTGAAATTTCCCTTTGTACAAATCCTCTAGCTCTGTCTGGAAACGACACACAAACCATTTCCAGTAGGCTTGCATGGATGAATCAGGAAGGATGTTCCAAGTGGAATAAGGAGGTCCTACAGTCCGGTAACTCTTGTAGGGGATCCACGTGTCACTACCAACACAGAATGCAGTGTTACTTGCGACACTGCTAGAACAGATATCAAGGACCAGCTCAGGGGTTTCGAGCCACTTCCGTCCCGTCAAAGCCTCTGGCCGATGGAAGATGAGCTGATGGTCTCCGTCGTGTCTCGGCATGGTGTTCGTGCAGAGAGCCCCACAAAAGGGACACTGCTCACTGCACCCCAAGAACTGCTCTGCCAGGATGGTGTGAGGCTCCCTTTCAAAGCAGCTCATTTCAGCATCAGCAAACAGTTCCCTGAGGTTGTGCTCCAGGGCAGTCAGTGGCTCTGCCATGGCAAAACCACAGCACAACAACTCTGTCCTTCTGAGACTTCACACCTGCACACTGCTCTCCAGCCCCTGCCCCACCTCCTTCCTCACGCCATTCATCAGGAAGAAAAGACAAACACCAGTAAAAGGCATGGAAAAATTTATTCTTTGCTGAACTTTAATAGATTTTTGTTTGGTTTAAACACAATAAATATTTCAGTAATAGCATTGAACAGACTGGAACTCACACCCACTGCAGTACCTGAAGCCCCAGAGCCAGGACTCGGGGCAGTAACCGGCGTCCCTGGGCTCACAGCAGCTCTCCCTGGGCCACTGCCAGGATCAGTGGCCACTTCAGCCAAAAGCTCGAGGGACAGATGCAGGTCAGTGATCCTGCTGGGAGGGAGGGGGTGGATTCTGAGGCCTCCAACCCGAAGCACTGCACCAGCTCTGACCACATGGCCACGGCAGGTGCTGCAGGCCGAGACGAACAACACCTTGGAGAGTGAGGAGTGAATTTCCCCTAGACCCTCTGCTCCTGGGGCAGGGATGCCCTGGCCACATCCTTGGGGCCAGCCTAGAGCTCTCTCCAGCCAGGTCTGACCACACCTGGATAGGCCAAAGGGTCTTTTACACACTAACCGTGACCTTTCCCACGAGCAGAGGTCAGCGTAGCTCCCAGTGTCCCCATGGAATCATTTGGGTTAGAAAACCCTCAGACAGCGAGTTCAACCATCCCCAGCACTGCCAAGGCCACCACTGACCATGTCCCCAGTGCCACATCCACGTGGCTGTTCGATCCCTCCAGGGATGGTGAGTCCCCCTGCCCTGGGCAGCTGTGTGGAATTGTTCCTGATATCCAAACTAACCCTCTCCTGGTGCAACTTGAGGCCATTTCCTCTTTTGTTCTCATCCCACCAAGAGCAGCCTCCAAGTCACCTCAGCCACTGCTCTGACACAGCCACAGCGAGGCAGAGCTGGGCAAAAGTAGGAGTCAGGGCTAGTTTCCCAAAAGCACTGCTTCCCTAGGGACTTCCCAGGTCTGTCATGAGCAGGCACAGATGCTCTCAGAGAAGAGTTTAAGGGCCTTGCTAGAGCAGCTCTGACTACTAGCTGCAGGTCCCCGGTGCACTGGGAGGTGACCCCAGGCCAGCTCTGTTTAAGGAGCTTAAAGACATGTTCCCAGAGCCTCAGGAGCTCCTGCTCCCAGCACACTGCTCCCAGCTCTGGCAAAGCCCCTGGCTCGGACAGCTGATGTTTACAAGGAGAGGAAGCAACTGAGCCCTGATGTGACCGATCAGGGGCTCCAGGAGAGCTGCAGAGAGACTTGGGACAAGGGATGGAGGGACAGGACACAGGGAATGGTTCCCACTGCCAGAGGGCAGGGACAGAGCGATACTGGGCAGGAATTGCTCCCTGTGAGGTGCTGAGGCACTGGCACAGGGTGTCCAGAGCAGCTGTGGCAGCTCCATCCCTGGGAGTGTTCCAGGCCAGGCTGGAGCAAGCTGAACTAACACTGTCGTCCCTAGAAGAAGAGAGAACAGGTACCAGGCAGGAGGAGCTGAGGAGCCAGGACACATCCTCTCCATCCCCGGGAGCACATCCCACCGCGAGAGCAGATCCCACCCAGCAACCACCACCACTGTACATCCCCCCCAGGGGCTCTTGGCCGGGAACACATTCATTAAGACCTAAAACCATGACGATGTCACACCCCAGCAAGGCCACATGGTTTGGTCTCTGTTCATTTCTATTTCCCTCTCAAAATGTGGGAGCAGAGAACACTGGATTTCCAGCAGCCCAGGGAGAAGCCCTCCCTCCCTCCCCAGGAGCACGAGTGGGGGCAGAGGCACACGGGCACTGAGATGGGCTCTGCTGCCTCCCTGCTCCAGTGGCACTGGGCACAAGGCAGCCTGGATCCCAGCAGTGATTTAAGGAGACATTTTTCTAGTTTCAAGGTGCAATAAATTAAGGCACCAAAAAGCCAGGACTCTCCAAGAACAAAGCCTGTGCAGGGAGGAAGCAGTTTCAGTTTTGAAGGGAGATGTTGCTCCCTCACACTAAGATTTAAGCTCAGACAACTTCTCCCAGCATCAGCAGCATCCAAGTGCTCCGAGCGCAGCGACGCCGCGGGAAGGGACAGGACCAGGCAAGCGCCAGGACTGGGAGCCCAGAGCTCAGCTGGAAGGCTGAGGGAGCAGCTCAGGTCTCCCCTGGTCCTGCAGACAGAGCAGTGGACAGCAAACCTCCCCAGCCCCAGGTTCTGGCAGTGCTGCCACCCGAGCGTGTCCCGGGCCGGTTCCCCCGTGCGTGGCTCCCCTTTATCTCCACCATTCTACTTCACTGAGCAGCAGGAGTCAAAAATTCAAGTGCAGCCCGATTTGTTTGCCCACTGAGGTTTCTCTTCTGCCCACCAGCACCACAGACAGGAGTAAGCTGCTTTATTAAACGCCCTCTGGCACACACCCCTCGCCCGGCGCCCCCGGGAGCCCCAGCTCACTGCCCTCGGGGGTACTGTGCCCACGGGGCACCCTGTCCTGCCCCGCGGGAGCTCACCTCAGCCGTTCAAGTCTCACCATCTGCATGACAATGATTTACACAAGGAAAAAGCATTCAATCGTAGTTACAGGCTGAAGGTTTCCCAAAGCAGAGGAGGACAATGCTGTGCCCGAGCCGTGACAGCTCGTGCTGCACAACAGTCAGTGTGAAGGACGTTGTTCCCCTGGTGGTTACACCTGCACCATGGGCTGTGCTTGTTCTCTTCCGGATGCAGCCTGTCCAGAGCCTGGCTTTGGGCTACACTCTTCATTCAAGCACAGGTCTTCATTAAACCAAGCCAAAAGGAAAGAAAATCAGCATTCAGTCTTCACCACCCCACACAAACTCAATTATGAAAATTAATTAAAAAATCAATGCAAACATGTCTTTGACAAGTGGACAATAAACGAGGAGATCCTTGGGTGAGACGCAGCCGCTGGGGACAGAACGAGGTGAGATTTGGAGCAGCTCCCACAGCACTGTGAGCTCTCTGCAGGTGCACACAACCACAGGAGGCTCCGGGTGCTCCTCCAGGCGGTGGAATCGCGGGAGGGGAGGGCCAGGCTGGGCCTGGCTGCGCAGAGGCAGCTCAGGCAGCATGCAGAGCTGACCCACAGCAGCACACTCATGCTGGTGGGAAGAGGGGGCAGCCTGGCTCTGCAGTCCCAGCCACCTTCTGTGGCCATTCGGAGCACAGACCCCACTCCTGGACTGGGAATGCACATGGACAGGCAGGAACACGGCTGAGATGTGGTCCCAGGCAGCACAGCTCGAGCACGGGAGGCAGCAGCTGCATTCCCACCCCTTCAGGAACTTCAGCCCTGATTTCCTAACCCCTCAAACAGGAGATAACTACAAGTTTTGTGTGTGTTGTTCTATTTTTTCCCCTCTTAACGAAGATGGGGCGAGTATTTGCCCAAATGCAGGAAGGCAGGACAGTGTGGGAGAACTGTCACCACGGGCTCCTGAAGCCCCAGCCCAGGACTAAGGCTGCCCAGCAGGATTAGGGACAGCAAGGAACTCCCCCAACCACCAGGATGTTCCCCTGACCCTGGAGAAATCAGCCTTTGTGGTGGTTTGGGTGACAGGCCAAGGGGCTTTGCTCAGGTGAAGCACTTGCATCCCCAACCAGCAAGAGCTGGAGCCAGAGGTTTCACTGGGAACATTCAGCTGGTCTAAGATACAGTAACAGTGACCTGAAAGGCTCTTCCCCCTCCGGTTTCACTCAGAACCCAAAGCTTGCAGTGATGGGAGAGCAGCAGGAGCTGCCCCGTAGCAGTCCTGCCCCGGCTGCGCCGGACACCGTGCGCCCTTGGCCCTGATGTCTGTCCAGAGGATAAGTTTGGATCTGTGGCGATGGGTGAAGTATTTACAGGTATTTGCAGCAGGTATTTACAGTACTTCTGCAGCCTGCAAGCTGATTTTCTCCTCCTCCACTCCTAGTCAGTCTGGCGTGGGCTTCTTTAGGGAGAAGGGCCGGATATTGAAGTGCCTGCTCAGCTGGCTCACCTGGGGACGAGGCAGACACAGGACCAGGTTAGCCAGGCTCAGAGGGGTGAGCAGGGAAGCAGGCAGAGTGCCAGACCCCTTCCCTGCACGGCTCAGAAAGCCCTGTCACCCTCCTGCACCCGCTTTGCCCACCCTACCTGTGCCCCACAGACTGAGCCCAGGCTTTGCCAGCATCACACTGGGGCTGGCTGGACACCTGGCTCTGCAGGGTGCAGCCCTGCTCCCTTCCCACACCTCCCAAACAACAGCCTGGTCTACCTGGGAGCACTCACACCTCTGTCCCTGCCCTCCTCGGGGCAGGAGTACAGCAGG